>NC_061795.1:46430371-46628112 GCF_021462225.1 Girardinichthys multiradiatus | reverse complement strand
ATTCCACAGGTAGTTCAGATATAGTCACAGTTTCAGAAATATCACCAAAACTCTTCTCAGATGAGTGGGGTTGATAAATCACCAGCATATCAGGACAAGTTAATTCCCAGGAAAACCTTTAACTGATTCCCTTACAAATACCAAAGAAAGGTTAGGTCATAATTTGGCTCAACTCTTTGTGAATGTGCTTTCAAATATTGTCTCTTCTTGGTTTGGTCTCAACTCGAAATTTGCTAGTTATGGTAAAGGAATACAGCACACCATGGAAAAATTTACTATATATCAAGTGAAAGTCATTATATTATGTAGAAGCAAGACGAAGAAAAATTGATATTGTTGTTCTCATAGAGTTGTGTTCACCGCTTTGAGTAGGATTCCCTGTCATAAAGATGCAAAATGTGTCCTTTTGCTAAGATATTCAACCTAATGCCTTACACATCAAATCTACAGTTGCGTGGATGTCCAATAAGTGCCCTGAAGGGCTCGTCCGGGATTTGAACCCAGGACCTCTCACACCCAAAGCGAGAATCATACCCCTAGACCAACGAGCCTACAGCTAAAAAAACCTACCTGTAGGGGGTGCTCTCGGCCTAGATGGCATGATGAAAACGCCTGGGTTTCCACCAGTCGGTGACAGTTTGGTCCTGTTCACACACATTTAGAAGGGTGGCACAGGGCAGTGGCTCGTTGGTCTAGGGGTATGATTCTCGCTTTGGGTGCGAGAGGTCTCAGGTTCAAATCCCAGACAACCCTGCTATGGCTGTGTAAAGAGAGTACGTTGTCTAGACAGCACAGTTGGGAAAGCTGGTGTTATAATCCATATCTATTCCACAGTAGAGCTTTGAGGTGTTCAGGAATGTCATAAAGCTCTCAATGTGCACATTACCTTGGTGCTGGTTTAGCTAGTGGGAAGTACTCTGATGTTTTGTCCATGGTTCTTAGAACTCTCACAGTCTGAGCTGTTAAGTGAACATGAGAGCTTTACCACAGATGAAACGTGCGCTTCCTTCCATGTATGTCTTTCTGTTGTTCTCAATTGCTTTTTGGATCTTAACTGACCATCCACTGTAAATTCCATGTTGACACCATTCCACAGGTAGTTCAGATATAGTCACAGTTTCAGAAATATCACCAAAACTCTTCTCAGATGAGTGGGGTTGATAAATCACCAGCATATCAGGACAAGTTAATTCCCAGGAAAACCTTTAACTGATTCCCTTACAAATACCAAAGAAAGGTTAGGTCATAATTTGGCTCAACTCTTTGTGAATGTGCTTTCAAATATTGTCTCTTCTTGGTTTGGTCTCAACGCGAAATTTGCTAGTTATGGTAAAGGAATACAGCACACCATGGAAAAATTTACTATATATCAAGTGAAAGTCATTATATTATGTAGAAGCAAGACGAAGAAAAATTGATATCGTTGTTCTCATAGAGTTGTGTTCACCGCTTTGAGTAGGATTCCCTGTCATAAAGATGCAAAATGTGTCCTTTTGCTAAGATATTCAATCTAATGCCTTACACATCAAATCTACAGTTGCGTGGATGTCCAAGAAGTGCCCTGAAGGGCTCGTCCGGGATTTGAACCCAGGACCTCTCACACCCGAAGCGAGAATCATACCCCTAGACCAACGAGCCTACAGCTAACAAGACTTACCTGTAGGGGGTGCTCTCGGCCTAGATGGCAGGATGAAAACGCCTGGGTTTCCACCAGTCGGTGACAGTTTGGACCTGTTCACACACATTTAGAAGGGTGACACAGGGCAGTGGCTCGTTGGTCTAGGGGTATGATTCTCGCTTTGGGTGCAAGAGGTCTCGGGTTCAAATCCCAGACAAGCCTGCTATGGCTGTGTAAAGAGAGTACGTTATCTAGACAGCACAGTTGAGAAAGCTGGTGTTATATTCCATATCTATTCCACAGTAGAGCTTTGAGGTGTTCAGGAATGTCATAAAGCTCTCAATGTGCACATTACCTTGGTGCTGGTTTAGCTAGTGGGAAGTACTCTGATGTTTTGTCCATGGTTCTTAGAACTCTCACAGTCTGAGCTGTTAAGTGAAACATAAGAGCTTTACCACAGATGAAACGTGCGCTTCCTTCCATGTATGTCTTTCTTTTGTTCTCAATTGCTTTTTGGATCTTAACTGACCATCCACTGTAAATTCCATGTTGACACCATTCCACAGGTAGTTCAGATATAGTCACAGTTTCAGAAATATCACCAAAAATCTTCTCAGATGAGTGGGGTTGATAAATCACCAGCATATCAGGACAAGTTAATTCCCAGGAAAACTTTTAACTGATTCCCTTACAAATACCAAGGAAAGGTTAGGTCATAATTTGGCTCAACTCTTTGTGAATGTGCTTTCAAATATTGTCTCTTCTTGGTTTGGTCTCAACTCGAAATTTGCTAGTTATGGTAAAGGAATACAGCACACCATGGAAAAATTTACTATATATCAAGTGAAAGTCATTATATTATGTAGAAGCAAGACGAAGAAAAATTGATATCGTTGTTCTCATAGAGTTGTGTTCACCGCTTTGAGTAGGATTCCCTGTCATAAAGATGCAAAATGTGTCCTTTTGCTAAGATATTCAATCTAATGCCTTACGCATCAAATCTACAGTTGCGTGGATGTCCAAGAAGTGCCCTGAAGGGCTCGTCCGGGATTTGAACCCGGGAACTCTCACACCCGAAGCGAGAATCATACCCCTAGACCAACGAGCCAACAGCAAGCAAAACCTACCTGTAGGGGGTGCTCTCGGCCTAGATGGCATGATGAAAACGCCTGGGTTTCCACCAGTCGGTGACAGTTTGGTCCTGTTCACACACATTTAGAAGGGTGGCACAGAGCAGTGGCTCGTTGGTCTAGGGGTATGATTCTCGCTTTGGGTGCGAGAGGTCTCGGGTTCAAATCCCAGATGAGCCTGCTATGGCTGTGTAAAGAGAGTACGTTGTCTAGACAGCACAGTTGAGAAAGCTGGTGTTATAATCCATATCTATTCCACAGTAGAGCTTTGAGGTGTTCAGGAATGTCATAAAGCTCTCAATGTGCACATTACCTTGGTGCTGGTTTAGCTAGTGGGAAGTACTCTGATGTTTTGTCCATGGTTCTTAGAACTCTCACAGTCTGAGCTGTTAAGTGAAACATAAGAGCTTTACCACAGATGAAACGTGCGCTTCCTTCCATGTATGTCTTTCTGTTGTTCTCAATTGCTTTTTGGATCTTAACTGACCATCCACTGTAAATTCCATGTTGACACCATTCCACAGGTAGTTCAGATATAGTCACAGTTTCAGAAATATCACCAAAAATCTTCTCAGATGAGTGGGGTTGATAAATCACCAGCATATCAGGACAAGTTAATTCCCAGGAAAACCTTTAACTGATTCCCTTACAAATACCAAGGAAAGGTTAGGTCATAATTTGGCTCAACTCTTTGTGAATGTGCTTTCAAATATTGTCTCTTCTTGGTTTGGTCTCAACTCGAAATTTGCTAGTTATGGTAAAGGAATACAGCACACCATGGAAATATTTACTATATATCAAGTGAAAGTCATTATATTATGTAGAAGCAAGACGAAGAAAAATTGATATCGTTGTTCTCATAGAGTTGTGTTCACCGCTTTGAGTAGGATTCCCTGTCATAAAGATGCAAAATGTGTCCTTTTGCTAAGATATTCAATCTAATGCCTCATGCATCAAATCTACAGCTGCATGGATGTCCAAGAAGTGCCCTGAAGGGCTCGTCTGGGATTTGAACCCAGGACCTCTCACACCCGAAGCAAGAATCATACCCCTAGACTAACGAGCCTACAGCTAACAAGACCTACCTGTAGGGGGTGCTCTCGGCCTAGATGGCAGGATGAAAACGCCTGGGTTTCCACCAGTCGGTGACAGTTTGGTCCTGTTCACACACATTTAGAAGGTTGGCACAGGGCAGTGGCTCGTTGGTCTAGGGGTATGATTCTCGCTTTGGGTGCGAGAGGTCTCGGGTTCAAATCCCGGACGAGCCTGCTATGGCTGTGTAAAGAGAGTACGTTGTCAAGACACCACAGTTGAGAAAGCTGGTGTTATAATCCATTTCTATTCCACAGTAGAGCTTTGAGGTGTTCAGGAATGTCATAAAGCTCTCAATGTGCACATTACCTTGTTGCTGGTTTAGCTAGTGGGAAGTACTCTGATGTTTTGTCCATTGTTCTTAGAACTCTCCCAGTCTGAGCTGTTATGTGAAACATAAGAGCTTTACCACAGATGAAACGTGCGCTTCCTTCCATGTATGTCTTTCTTTTGTTCTCAATTGCTTTTTGGATCTTAACTGACCATCCACTGTAAATTCCATGTTGACACCATTCCACAGGTAGTTCAGATATAGTCACAGTTTCAGAAATATCACCAAAACTCTTCTCAGATGAGTGGGGTTGATAAATCACCAGCATATCAGGACAAGTTAATTCCCAGGAAAACCTTTAACTGATTCCCTTACAAAACCAAAGAAAGGTTAGGTCATAATTTGGCTCAACTCTTTGTGAATGTGCTTTCAAATATTGTCTCTTCTTGGTTTGGTCTCAACTCGAAATTTGCTAGTTATGGTAAAGGAATACAGCACACCATGGAAATATTTACTATATATCAAGTGAAAGTCATTATATTATGTAGAAGCAAGACGAAGAAAAATTGATATCGTTGTTCTCATAGAGTTGTGTTCACCGCTTTGAGTAGGATTCCCTGTCATAAAGATGCAAAATGTGTCCTTTTGCTAAGATATTCAATCTAATGCCTCATGCATCAAATCTACAGCTGCATGGATGTCCAAGAAGTGCCCTGAAGGGCTCGTCTGGGATTTGAACCCAGGACCTCTCACACCCGAAGCAAGAATCATACCCCTAGACCAACGAGCCTACAGCTAACAAAACCTACCTGTAGGGGGTGCTCTCGACCTAGATGGCATGATGAAAACGCCTGGGTTTCCACCAGTTGGTGACAGTTTGGTCCTGTTCACACACATTTAGAAGGTTGGCACAGGGCATTGGCTCGTTGGTCTAGGGGTATGATTCTCGCTTTGGGTGCAAGAGGTCTCGGGTTCAAATCCCGGACGAGCCTGCTATGGCTGTGTAAAGAGAGTACGTTGTCAAGACAGCACAGTTGAGAAAGTTGGTGTTATAATCCATATCTGTTCCACAGTAGAGCTTTGAGGTGTTCAGGAATGTCATAAAGCTCTCAATGTGCACATTACCTTGGTGCTGGTTTAGCTAGTGGGAAGTACTCTGATATTTTTTCCATGGTTCTTAGAACTCTCACAGTCTGAGCTGTTAAGTGAAACATAAGAGCTTTACCACAGATGAAACGTGCGCTTCCTTCCATGTATGTCTTTCTGTTGTTCTCAATTGCTTTTTGGATCTTAACTGACCATCCACTGTAAATTCCATGTTGACACCATTCCACAGGTAGTTCAGATATAGTCACAGTTTCAGAAATATCACCAAAACTCTTCTCAGATGAGTGGGGTTGATAAATCACCAGCATATCAGGACAAGTTAATTCCCAGGAAAACCTTTAACTGATTCCCTTACAAAAACCAAAGAAAGGTTAGGTCATAATTTGGCTCAACTCTTTGTGAATGTGCTTTCAAATATTGTCTCTTCTTAGTTTGGTCTCAACTCGACATCTGCTAGAGTTATTGTAAAGGAATACAGCACGCCATGGCAACATTTGCCATATAGAGCTGTGTTCACTGCCTTGAGTAGGATTCCCTGTCATAAAGATGCACATTTGTCCTATTGTCAACATATTCAATCTAATGGCTTACACATTAAATCTGCACTTGCGTGGATGTCCAAGAAGTGCCCACATGGGTTCATCTGGGATTTGAACCCAGGACCACTTGCACCTTAAGCGAGAGGTCAAGTGTTCAAGTCCCTGGCTTTGCTAGTGAGTAGGACTCAGATGTTTTGTCCATGGTTCTTAGAACTCTCACAGTCTGAGCTGTTAAGTGAAACATAAGAGCTTTACCACAGATGAAACGTGCGCTTCCTTCCATGTATGTCTTTCTGTTGTTCTCAATTGCTTTTTGGATCTTAACTGACCATCCACTGTAAATTCCATGTTGACACCATTCCACAGGTAGTTCAGATATAGTCACAGTTTCAGAAATATCACCAAAACTCTTCTCAGATGAGTGGGGTTGATAAATCACCAGCATATCAGGACAAGTTAATTCCCAGGAAAACCTTTAACTGATTCCCTTACAAATACCAAAGAAAGGTTAGGTCATAATTTGGCTCAACTCTTTGTGAATGTGCTTTCAAATATTGTCTCTTCTTGGTTTGGTCTCAACGCGAAATTTGCTAGTTATGGTAAAGGAATACAGCACACCATGGAAAAATTTACTATATATCAAGTGAAAGTCATTATATTATGTAGAAGCAAGACGAAGAAAAATTGATATCGTTGTTCTCATAGAGTTGTGTTCACCGCTTTGAGTAGGATTCCCTGTCATAAAGATGCAAAATGTGTCCTTTTGCTAAGATATTCAATCTAATGCCTTACACATCAAATCTACAGTTGCGTGGATGTCCAAGAAGTGCCCTGAAGGCCTCGTCCGGGATTTGAACCCAGGACCTCTCACACCCGAAGCGAGAATCATACCCCTAGACCAACGAGCCTACAGCTAACAAGACTTACCTGTAGGGGGTGCTCTCGGCCTAGATGGCAGGATGAAAACGCCTGGGTTTCCACCAGTCGGTGACAGTTTGGTCCTGTTCACACACATTTAGAAGGGTGACACAGGGCAGTGGCTCGTTGGTCTAGGGGTATGATTCTCGCTTTGGGTGCAAGAGGTCTCAGGTTCAAATCCCAGACAAGCCTGCTATGGCTGTGTAAAGAGAGTACGTTATCTAGACAGCACAGTTGAGAAAGCTGGTGTTATATTCCATATCTATTCCACAGTAGAGCTTTGAGGTGTTCAGGAATGTCATAAAGCTCTCAATGTGCACATTACCTTGGTGCTGGTTTAGCTAGTGGGAAGTACTCTGATGTTTTGTCCATGGTTCTTAGAACTCTCACAGTCTGAGCTGTTAAGTGAAACATGAGAGCTTTACCACAGATGAAACGTGCGCTTCCTTCCATGTATGTCTTTCTGTTGTTCTCAATTGCTTTTTGGATCTTAACTGACCATCCACTGTAAATTCCATGTTGACACCATTCCACAGGTAGTTCAGATATAGTCACAGTTTCAGAAATATCACCAAAACTCTTCTCAGATGAGTGGGGTTGATAAATCACCAGCATATCAGGACAAGTTAATTCCCAGGAAAACCTTTAACTGATTCCCTTACAAATACCAAAGAAAGGTTAGGTCATAATTTGGCTCAACTCTTTGTGAATGTGCTTTCAAATATTGTCTCTTCTTGGTTTGGTCTCAACGCGAAATTTGCTAGTTATGGTAAAGGAATACAGCACACCATGGAAAAATTTACTATATATCAAGTGAAAGTCATTATATTATGTAGAAGCAAGACGAAGAAAAATTGATATCGTTGTTCTCATAGAGTTGTGTTCACCGCTTTGAGTAGGATTCCCTGTCATAAAGATGCAAAATGTGTCCTTTTGCTAAGATATTCAATCTAATGCCTCATGCATCAAATCTACAGCTGCATGGATGTCCAAGAAGTGCCCTGAAGGGCTCGTCTGGGATTTGAACCCAGGACCTCTCACACCCGAAGCGAGAATCATACCCCTAGACCAACGAGCCTACAGCTAACAAAACCTACCTGTAGGGGGTGCTCTCGACCTAGATGGCATGATGAAAACGCCTGGGTTTCCACCAGTTGGTGACAGTTTGGTCCTGTTCACACACATTTAGAAGGTTGGCACAGGGCATTGGCTCGTTGGTCTAGGGGTATGATTCTCGCTTTGGGTGCAAGAGGTCTCGGGTTCAAATCCCGGACGAGCCTGCTATGGCTGTGTAAAGAGAGTACGTTGTCAAGACAGCACAGTTGAGAAAGCTGGTGTTATAATCCATATCTATTCCACAGTAGAGCTTTGAGGTGTTCAGGAATGTCATAAAGCTCTCAATGTGCACATTACCTTGTTGCTGGTTTAGCTAGTGGGAAGTACTCTGATGTTTTGTCCATGGTTCTTAGAACTCTCACAGTCTGAGCTGTTAAGTGAAACATAAGAGCTTTACCACAGATGAAACGTGCGCTTCCTTCCATGTATGTCTTTCTTTTGTTCTCAATTGCTTTTTGGATCTTAACTGACCATCCACTGTAAATTCCATGTTGACACCATTCCACAGGTAGTTCAGATATAGTCACAGTTTCAGAAATATCACCAAAACTCTTCTCAGATGAGTGGGGTTGATAAATCACCAGCATATCAGGACAAGTTAATTCCCAGGAAAACCTTTAACTGATTCCCTTACAAAAACCAAAGAAAGGTTAGGTCATAATTTGGCTCAACTCTTTGTGAATGTGCTTTCAAATATTGTCTCTTCTTAGTTTGGTCTCAACTCGACATCTGCTAGAGTTATTGTAAAGGAATACAGCACGCCATGGCAACATTTGCCATATAGAGCTGTGTTCACTGCCTTGAGTAGGATTCCCTGTCATAAAGATGCACATTTGTCCTATTGTCAACATATTCAATCTAATGGCTTACACATTAAATCTGCACTTGCGTGGATGTCCAAGAAGTGCCCACATGGGTTCATCTGGGATTTGAACCCAGGACCACTTGCACCTTAAGCGAGAGGTCAAGGGTTCAAGTCCCTGGCTTTGCTAGTGAGTAGGACTCAGATGTTTTGTCCATGGTTCTTAGAACTCTCACAGTCTGAGCTGTTAAGTGAAACATAAGAGCTTTACCACAGATGAAACGTGCGCTTCCTTCCATGTATGTCTTTCTGTTGTTCTCAATTGCTTTTTGGATCTTAACTGACCATCCACTGTAAATTCCATGTTGACACCATTCCACAGGTAGTTCAGATATAGTCACAGTTTCAGAAATATCACCAAAACTCTTCTCAGATGAGTGGGGTTGATAAATCACCAGCATATCAGGACAAGTTAATTCCCAGGAAAACCTTTAACTGATTCCCTTACAAATACCAAAGAAAGGTTAGGTCATAATTTGGCTCAACTCTTTGTGAATGTGCTTTCAAATATTGTCTCTTCTTGGTTTGGTCTCAACGCGAAATTTGCTAGTTATGGTAAAGGAATACAGCACACCATGGAAAAATTTACTATATATCAAGTGAAAGTCATTATATTATGTAGAAGCAAGACGAAGAAAAATTGATATCGTTGTTCTCATAGAGTTGTGTTCACCGCTTTGAGTAGGATTCCCTGTCATAAAGATGCAAAATGTGTCCTTTTGCTAAGATATTCAATCTAATGCCTTACACATCAAATCTACAGTTGCGTGGATGTCCAAGAAGTGCCCTGAAGGGCTCGTCCGGGATTTGAACCCAGGACCTCTCACACCCGAAGCGAGAATCATACCCCTAGACCAACGAGCCTACAGCTAACAAGACTTACCTGTAGGGGGTGCTCTCGGCCTAGATGGCAGGATGAAAACGCCTGGGTTTCCACCAGTCGGTGACAGTTTGGTCCTGTTCACACACATTTAGAAGGGTGACACAGGGCAGTGGCTCGTTGGTCTAGGGGTATGATTCTCGCTTTGGGTGCGAGAGGTCTCAGGTTCAAATCCCAGACAACCCTGCTATGACTGTGTAAAGAGAGTACGTTGTCTAGACAGCACAGTTGGGAAAGCTGGTGTTATAATCCATATCTATTCCACAGTAGAGCTTTGAGGTGTTCAGGAATGTCATAAAGCTCTCAATGTGCACATTACCTTGGTGCTGGTTTAGCTAGTGGGAAGTACTCTGATGTTTTGTCCATGGTTCTTAGAACTCTCACAGTCTGAGCTGTTAAGTGAAACATGAGAGCTTTACCACAGATGAAACGTGCGCTTCCTTCCATGTATGTCTTTCTGTTGTTCTCAATTGCTTTTTGGATCTTAACTGACCATCCACTGTAAATTCCATGTTGACACCATTCCACAGGTAGTTCAGATATAGTCACAGTTTCAGAAATATCACCAAAACTCTTCTCAGATGAGTGGGGTTGATAAATCACCAGCATATCAGGACAAGTTAATTCCCAGGAAAACCTTTAACTGATTCCCTTACAAATACCAAAGAAAGGTTAGGTCATAATTTGGCTCAACTCTTTGTGAATGTGCTTTCAAATATTGTCTCTTCTTGGTTTGGTCTCAACGCGAAATTTGCTAGTTATGGTAAAGGAATACAGCACACCATGGAAAAATTTACTATATATCAAGTGAAAGTCATTATATTATGTAGAAGCAAGACGAAGAAAAATTGATATCGTTGTTCTCATAGAGTTGTGTTCACCGCTTTGAGTAGGATTCCCTGTCATAAAGATGCAAAATGTGTCCTTTTGCTAAGATATTCAATCTAATGCCTTACACATCAAATCTACAGTTGCGTGGATGTCCAAGAAGTGCCCTGAAGGGCTCGTCCAGGATTTGAACCCAGGACCTCTCACACCCGAAGCGAGAATCATACCCCTAGACCAACGAGCCTACAGCTAAAAAAACCTACCTGTAGGGGGTGCTCTCGGCCTAGATGGCAGGATGAAAACGCCTGGGTTTCCACCAGTCGGTGACAGTTTGGTACCTGTTCACACACATTTAGAAGGGTGGACACAGGGCAGTGGCTCGTTGGTCTAGAGGTATGATTCTCGCTTTGGGTGCGAGAGGTCTCGGGTTCAAATCCCAGACAAGCCTGCTATGGCTGTGTAAAGAGAGTACGTTATCTAGACAGCACAGTTGAGAAAGCTGGTGTTATATTCCATATCTATTCCACAGTAGAGCTTTGAGGTGTTCAGGAATGTCATAAAGCTCTCAATGTGCACATTACCTTGGTGCTGGTTTAGCTAGTGGGAAGTACTCTGATGTTTTGTCCATGGTTCTTAGAACTCTCACAGTCTGAGCTGTTAAGTGAAACATAAGAGCTTTACCACAGATGAAACGTGCGCTTCCTTCCATGTATGTCTTTCTTTTGTTCTCAATTGCTTTTTGGATCTTAACTGACCATCCACTGTAAATTCCATGTTGACACCATTCCACAGGTAGTTCAGATATAGTCACAGTTTCAGAAATATCACCAAAACTCTTCTCAGATGAGTGGGGTTGATAAATCACCAGCATATCAGGACAAGTTAATTCCCAGGAAAACCTTTAACTGATTCCCTTACAAATACCAAGGAAAGGTTAGGTCATAATTTGGCTCAACTCTTTGTGAATGTGCTTTCAAATATTGTCTCTTCTTGGTTTGGTCTCAACTCGAAATTTGCTAGTTATGGTAAAGGAATACAGCACACCATGGAAAAATTTACTATATATCAAGTGAAAGTCATTATATTATGTAGAAGCAAGACGAAGAAAAATTGATATCATTGTTCTCATAGAGTTGTGTTCACCGCTTTGAGTAGGATTCCCTGTCATAAAGATGCAAAATGTGTCCTTTTGCTAAGATATTCAATCTAATGCCTTACGCATCAAATCTACAGTTGTGTGGATGTCCAAGAAATGCCCTGAAGGGCTCGTCCGGGATTTGAACCCGGGAACTCTCACACCCGAAGCGAGAATCATACCCCTAGACCAACGAGCCAACAGCAAACAAAACCTACCTGTAGGGGGTGCTCTCGGCCTAGATGGCATGATGAAAACGCCTGGGTTTCCACCAGTCGGTGACAGTTTGGTCCTGTTCACACACATTTAGAAGGGTGGCACAGAGCAGTGGCTCGTTGGTCTAGGGGTATGATTCTCGCTTTGGGTGCGAGAGGTCTCGGGTTCAAATCCCAGATGAGCCTGCTATGGCTGTGTAAAGAGAGTACGTTGTCTAGACAGCACAGTTGAGAAAGCTGGTGTTATAATCCATATCTATTCCACAGTAGAGCTTTGAGGTGTTCAGGAATGTCATAAAGCTCTCAATGTGCACATTACCTTGGTGCTGGTTTAGCTAGTGGGAAGTACTCTGATGTTTTGTCCATGGTTCTTAGAACTCTCACAGTCTGAGCTGTTAAGTGAAACATAAGAGCTTTACCACAGATGAAACGTGCGCTTCCTTCCATGTATGTCTTTCTGTTGTTCTCAATTGCTTTTTGGATCTTAACTGACCATCCACTGTAAATTCCATGTTGACACCATTCCACAGGTAGTTCAGATATAGTCACAGTTTCAGAAATATCACCAAAAATCTTCTCAGATGAGTGGGGTTGATAAATCACCAGCATATCAGGACAAGTTAATTCCCAGGAAAACCTTTAACTGATTCCCTTACAAATACCAAAGAAAGGTTAGGTCATAATTTGGCTCAACTCTTTGTGAATGTGCTTTCAAATATTGTCTCTTCTTGGTTTGGTCTCAACTCGAAATTTGCTAGTTATGGTAAAGGAATACAGCACACCATGGAAATATTTACTATATCAAGTGAAAGTCATTATATTATGTAGAAGCAAGACGAAGAAAAATTGATATCGTTGTTCTCATAGAGTTGTGTTCACCGCTTTGAGTAGGATTCCCTGTCATAAAGATGCAAAATGTGTCCTTTTGCTAAGATATTCAATCTAATGCCTCATGCATCAAATCTACAGCTGCATGGATGTCCAAGAAGTGCCCTGAAGGGCTTGTCTGGGATTTGAACCCAGGACCTCTCACACCCGAAGCGAGAATCATACCCCTAGACCAACGAGCCTACAGCTAACAAAACCTACCTGTAGGGGGTGCTCTCGACCTAGATGGCATGATGAAAACGCCTGGGTTTCCACCAGTTGGTGACAGTTTGGTCCTGTTCACACACATTTAGAAGGTTGGCACAGGGCATTGGCTCGTTGGTCTAGGGGTATGATTCTCGCTTTGGGTGCAAGAGGTCTCGGGTTCAAATCCCGGACGAGCCTGCTATGGCTGTGTAAAGAGAGTACGTTGTCTAAGACAGCACAGTTGAGAAAGCTGGTGTTATAATCCATTTCTATTCCACAGTAGAGCTTTGAGGTGTTCAGGAATGTCATAAAGCTCTCAATGTGCACATTACCTTGTTGCTGGTTTAGCTAGTGGGAAGTACTCTGATGTTTTGTCCATTGTTCTTAGAACTCTCACAGTCTGAGCTGTTAAGTGAAACATAAGAGCTTTACCACAGATGAAACGTGCGCTTCCTTCCATGTATGTCTTTCTTTTGTTCTCAATTGCTTTTTGGATCTTAACTGACCATCCACTGTAAATTCCATGTTGACACCATTCCACAGGTAGTTCAGATATAGTCACAGTTTCAGAAATATCACCAAAACTCTTCTCAGATGAGTGGGGTTGATAAATCACCAGCATATCAGGACAAGTTAATTCCCAGGAAAACCTTTAACTGATTCCCTTACAAAAACCAAAGAAAGGTTAGGTCATAATTTGGCTCAACTCTTTGTGAATGTGCTTTCAAATATTGTCTCTTCTTGGTTTGGTCTCAACTCGACATCTGCTAGAGTTATTGTAAAGGAATACAGCACGCCATGGCAACATTTGCCATATAGAGCTGTGTTCACTGCCTTGAGTAGGATTCCCTGTCATAAAGATGCACATTTGTCCTATTGTCAACATATTCAATCTAATGGCTTACACATTAAATCTGCACTTGCGTGGATGTCCAAGAAGTGCCCACATGGGTTCATCTGGGATTTGAACCCAGGACCACTTGCACCTTAAGCGAGAGGTCAAGGGTTCAAGTCCCTGGCTTTGCTAGTGAGTAGGACTCAGATGTTTTGTCCATGGTTCTTAGAACTCTCACAGTCTGAGCTGTTAAGTGAAACATAAGAGCTTTACCACAGATGAAACGTGCGCTTCCTTCCATGTATGTCTTTCTGTTGTTCTCAATTGCTTTTTGGATCTTAACTGACCATCCACTGTAAATTCCATGTTGACACCATTCCACAGGTAGTTCAGATATAGTCACAGTTTCAGAAATATCACCAAAACTCTTCTCAGATGAGTGGGGTTGATAAATCACCAGCATATCAGGACAAGTTAATTCCCAGGAAAACCTTTAACTGATTCCCTTACAAATACCAAAGAAAGGTTAGGTCATAATTTGGCTCAACTCTTTGTGAATGTGCTTTCAAATATTGTCTCTTCTTGGTTTGGTCTCAACTCGACATCTGCTAGAGTTATTGTAAAGGAATACAGCACGCCATGGCAACATTTACTATATATTAAGTGAAAGTCATTATATTATGTAGAAGCAAGACGAAGAAAAATTTATATCTTTGTTCTCATAGAGTTGTGTTCACCGCTTTGAGTAGGATTCCCTGTCATAAAGATGCAAAATGTGTCCTTTTGCTAAGATATTCAATCTAATGCCTCATGCATCAAATCTACAGCTGCGTGGATGTCCAAGAAGTGCCCTGAAGGGCTCGTCTGGGATTTGAACCCAGGACCTCTCACACCCGAAGCGAGAATCATACCCCTAGACCAACGAGCCTACAGCTAACAAAACCTACCTGTAGGGGGTGCTCTCGACCTAGATGGCATGATGAAAACGCCTGGGTTTCCACCAGTCGGTGACAGTTTGGTCCTGTTCACACACATTTAGAAGGGTGACACAGGGCATTGGCTCGTTGGTCTAGGGGTATGATTCTCGCTTTGGGTGCAAGAGGTCTCGGGTTCAAATCCCGGACGAGCCTGCTATGGCTGTGTAAAGAGAGTACGTTGTCAAGACAGCACAGTTGAGAAAGCTGGTGTTATAATCCATATCTATTCCACAGTAGAGCTTTGAGGTGTTCAGGAATGTCATAAATCTCTCAATGTGCACATTACCTTGGTGCTGGTTTAGCTAGTGGGAAGTACTCTGATGTTTTGTCCATGGTTCTTAGAACTCTCACAGTCTGAGCTGTTAAGTGAAACATAAGAGCTTTACCACAGATGAAACGTGCGCTTCCTTTCATGTATGTCTTTCTGTTGTTCTCAATTGCTTTTTGGATCTTAACTGACCATCCACTGTAAATTCCATGTTGACACCATTCCACAGGTAGTTCAGATATAGTCACAGTTTCAGAAATATCACCAAAACTCTTCTCAGATGAGTGGGGTTGATAAATCACCAGCATATCAGGACAAGTTAATTCCCAGGAAAACTTTTAACTGATTCCCTTACAAATACCAAGGAAAGGTTAGGTCATAATTTGGCTCAACTCTTTGTGAATGTGCTTTCAAATATTGTCTCTTCTTGGTTTGGTCTCAACTCGAAATTTGCTAGTTATGGTAAAGGAATACAGCACACCATGGCAAAATTTACTATATATCAAGTGAAAGTCATTATATTATGTAGAAGTATGACGAAGAAGATTTACCACAGATGAAACGTGCACTTCCTTTCATGTACGTTTCTCTTTGTCTGTTATTTTTGGATCTTAAATATGCTAAATATATAAACAAAGAAAAATAAGACTCCTCTGGGATTTGAACGCAGGACCTCTCACACCCAAAGCGAGAATAATACCCCTAGACCAACGAGCCATGCGGCACACCACAGAAACAGGCACACACATATATACATATATATACACCTATATATATATATATATATTTAGATATATGTATATATACATCTATATATATATAGATATATCTATATAAATATATATATATATATATATCCATATATATAGATATATATATATGTATATATATAGATATATATATATACATATATATATATATATATATATATATATATATAAATATATATATACCCTAAACATCTATATATATATATATAGATGTTTAGGGTATGTTTTTGCTTTGACAGTATTTTTGTACAAATACTAACAAATCTTAGTTGAAATAAAACAATGCGTGTCTCTGTCCGCCATTTGTATGAAATAAAGCCTGTGCTGGTAGAGACACCTGCCTACAAGTCAGCGCTCGGGTAAAACTAAGCAGTGGTGCAGCCCGCATTTAGCCGAAGTAGCTAGCTGAGTGGGATTAGCACCTGGTCAGTCCTACAGTTTTACGATGGCAACTGAAGCGAAGCGATTAAAGGTTGTAACTTTTTCCGATTTAACAAATAAAAATGACATTAGTTAACTGATTCACTCTGTATCAGATCGTTTACAGAAGCCGTACTGATCTAAAGTTGTCATGCTAACTGCTAACTCCGATTTAACTAGCAAAGAGTTTATTGAAATCCATGTTGTCATTGGCAACGACTCGCAGCGCTATAGAAGTTCCTCAGGCTGCCTTATTAGGTGTAAACTCATGAATCTGAGAGCAAAACAACAGTGCCAGATATCAGTGCATGTTTATGTGGTTTGATGCAGGTGGATGATCGTTCAAGGCGTCTGCAGGACTTCCTTCAGTGGTGTGACAGAGTTGGTCTGGTCCTCAGTAATAAGGTTTGTTATTACCTCCGCCAAGTGGGTTATCGTCGGGGTTGGTTTGTCCGCCTGTCTGTCAGTTTGCAAAGTATTTCGAAGCCTTCTGAACAGATTTGGATGAAAGGTTCCGACAAGGTGTGTATTATGACAAGTAACAGATGATCAGAGGATCCAGGAGTTTTTAAAGGATTCTTTAACATTACCGGGCCATGGTCCTTCCTCAGCCTGTTAGCAGCTGGCATTCAGAGCATAGCTCATCAGTATAGAAAAAGCTGACATGCGTCTTTTGACCCTGTTGCCTTGGCGGAGGTCTTTCTAGTTACACTATGCACCCACATGTCTGCACTCTGACCTCCAGCCAGGCAAATGGGTTTCATTTTTAAAATACACCATTTGCCACGTTTATTGGCACGCCTGGTAAAAATGTGTAAAATTCCTTTAAATAAATGTATTTTGTTGCAGTAGCATAATCTCACACTGGAAAATGTAGAAAACATGAACCTTTAATTTGTGTTTATCCAGTGGAAAGAAATCAGCAGTGGCACAACGATTTGTACACCCTACAATTCCTTTAAAATAAATGCAACTAATGCAATTTTATTTCTATGTTGTTAAGTTTGTCGGAGTTTGTAATAACTTCTAATAAAAAAATCTAAGTTTCTGTTCCCCTGGGGTAAAACAACAACGTGACACGGGCTGGACAAGAACCCAAGTTTATCTTACCTCTAACCTCTAAGGGGAGGTCTTAATAACAACCATTAGATGCTATCTGGTTGCCTGCTGGTTGCTTGGGAGGCATACCAGGTAAAAATCTGTCTGTCCTATCAGAAACATCAACATGCTGAGTTTCCTGAATGCTGCTGGAACTGTGTAATTTGGTCAAATGAGACTAAGCGCTTTTCAGTAACAACCACTCTCAAGTGTTCAGGTGTAAAACAAAGGATAAATGTGAGGAATAGCACCTTAATCCACCTGTACGGTGGAGGATCTGTGATGCTCTGGGCCTGGTTTTCTTCCAAGGCCCTGGAAACCTCGTAAAATTGCATGGATGATGGATAATACCTGAGGCTTTTCCAAGGATTTCAAAGGGATTTTCATGGTGTTATGCAATGTTCATTTACTGAAACATTTTGGTGAGGCTCAAAAAATTTCATTTTTTCTTTGTTTTTTCACACATAAATCAGACATAGTAACATTTGCAATAGTGGTTCCACTGGAAAAATATTCTTTTATGCCTTACCTTTATACAGGTACCAACCCTTTGCATTTAGACTTTATAACTGTGGAGCTATACTAGATTTATTTAAGTTATGTAATTTCAGGTGGAAATTGGTTCCAAATTGCTCAGAGCTCAGAGAGAACAGATTTACAAGTTTTTTTTAAATTTAAATTCAATAAAGAAAGAACTTAACACAAGAATCACCTTTATCTCATGTTAGAAGCCTGGTTTGGTGTGTGACATTATCCGGCCCAGGTGCCTGAAAATGATCCCAGTGTTTTTGTCTGCAGGTGTGTGTGAGCACAGTGGGAACAGTGGCAGATTATGGGATGCTAGCGAAGGAAGACATAGAAGAAGGGGAGGTTTTGTTTACTATCCCCAGATCTGCTCTCCTCCATCAGGAAACAACAAAGGTTTCTGCCTTGTTGAAGAAAGGTGACTCTACTGAAAATGTTTTTTAAAACATCAAAGCTACCCGATTTGACGTTCTCCATAATGTTTTTTTCTTTTTTATGCACAGAGAAGTCGTTTCTGGAGAGCTCTTCCGGTTGGGTTCCCCTGCTGCTGGCTCTGCTTTATGAGTCTACGTCCTCTAAGTCCTACTGGAAACCTTACCTCTCTCTGTGGCCTGGCTTCAAAGCCTTGGATCACCCCATGTTCTGGTAGGTTTAATCTCTCACACTTATGCTCAGCTAGGTGACTTCTTATAATTTAATGTGATTTCATCAGGTCTAAAGAGGAACGAGACAACCTGCTGAAGGGAACAGGAATCCCTGAGGCAGTCACCACAGACTTGTCCAATATCCAGAGAGAGTACACAGACATAGTCCTGCCTTTCATAATGAGACATCCTGAGCTGTGGAACCCCAACACACACACTCTGGAGCTGTACACCCAGCTGGTGGCCTTCGTCATGGCCTACAGGTTGCACAGCATGCACAAACCCAAAACCTTTATGTTTTTAAGTTTAATCATTGCTTTCTTCATCTTTCTGAGCCCATTTTGTTTCTGCTCCATCTGAAGCTTCCAGGAGCCGCAGGAGGAAGATGACGATGAAGATGATAAGGAGCAGGAGAAGAAGGTCCCTCCAATGATGGTTCCCATGGCAGACATGCTCAACCATGTGTCCAACCACAACGCTAATCTGGAGTTTAATCCAGTGAGGAGACTTATTTGGTTTTTATTTTAATATGTTTCTTCCAGTTTACAAAAAAGGGAAGAAACACCTTCATCAAGCATAAACCAGAAGTGATGGAAAAGGTGAAGCTTGCTTCACCTTCCCTTAATGCTCCATCCTGTTTAAACAGATCCTAAACACCACGCATTGACAGAACAAAAGCAAAAGTTTGTATTTTTGTCTGATTTTAACTGGCAAAGACCATTTAACAAAGTAATTCAACTATTGACATAAACAATACATTAACACTTAGACCTGATACGTTGGTGTAGATTCTCCGTCATACAAGACATGAAAATCCTTAAGTAGAAGGCCACTGGACGTCTTCTCTTGCTTCTTGAACATTACATCTATCATCCAAATAACCTCTAGCTAAGATTCAGACCCACGACCTTCTTCTTGTAAGGCAACGGTGCAACAGTTGCTCCACCATGGAGCCATGATATGTCCCACTGAATTAACACAGAATTTACTAGCAAGGTTTTTACTCAAATCAGTAAGCATTACTCAAAACCGCAACTAATCATAAATGATTTTTAAGTTTTCTGAGTTTCTATATTAGCCAATTAGGATTATTCATGTAGGAAGAACTTTAGCATGTAACGGCAGGCCCCTCAGACAAAACAACATAACCCCAATAATTCATGTTCACGACGTCTTGTGCCACCACCTGCTTGGATAAGAAGTTTGCTTTGACTGAACTGTGACTGTGTGAGGGAACCTGGAGAACAGAACGTTAAAGTGGATGAAGGTTCGCATCCTTACAACGGTTAGCTTCACTACACAAATGCTTCTTAAAGTTTTTTGCATTATTAAAATTGGATTTTCTTTTGAATTTTCCCAAATCATCAATCAAGCATTTGATACAATATGTGTGATGAATTTATGTATATAATGTTTAACACACTAGGTCATCAATGATGACCAATAAAATTAATTTTCATACATTCTTTAAATTTCTTCTTCTTCTATAAGAATGTTTTTTTGGGTACCAAATGCGATTTACCTTGTTAATCTTCAATCATAATATCTCCACAGCCATCTTCTTATTTTTTGGTGCCGTTTGCATCTGTTAGCTGAGCCAAAACCAAAACTAAACATATTTGTACCATCAGAAAACAAAACAAATTTAACAGCCTAGATTTGTAACTTAAACCTGTTTTTAAAATAAACAACTGTTGCCCCAGTATTGAACTTTGTGGGACCCCACACATGATTTTTAATCAGTCTGATTTCTAATTAATTAGTCGCACATCATCTTTCATCAAGATTTCTGAGCCGAATGTGTGCTATTCCTTCAATCACCTAATTTTCATCTTGTGATCTGCGGTGTCAAAAACATGTAGAGAGTCACCTGTTTACCTCAGACAGTTGAGAGTCTCTTCACTGCATCCTTTTTTTGCAGGACAGCCTGAGGATGGTTTCTCTGCGGCACATACTTAGAGGCGAGGAGGTGTTCAACACGTACGGACAGATGGCCAACTGGCAGCTTCTGCACATGTACGGCTTCACGGAGCCATATCCGGGCAACAGCAACGACACGGCTGACATTCCCATCTCCTGCCTCTATCAAGCTGCCACGCAAGGTAAAAACTTAAGAGGCTTAGAACGTCTAATAAACTCTTCCCCCTGAGTGCTCTGCTGGTCTTAAACTTTTCTTAAAAGAACTGCATTACTTACATACGTATATGAATAATTCTTGTCTCATGAAAAGACCAGTTTAAAGTCAGAGGTCTTTAGTTAAGATGTAAGTCAGATAAAAGCAAACTGCATCATTTGTAGGGTTACAGCCACTTGGTGCACAGAGTGCTCCCTATGACCCTGTACTTCTAAATGATGGTTTTCCATCTGCTTCATTGCATTTAAAATGCAAAGCTCAATGTGGTGGTCTTTTATACGCAAGAACTATACAGTACCTCAGACTTGATCCTTCAATAAGTAACAAACGTGTCTCTTTGGCAAGAATGTGGAGAAACAGTTTAATTTGTGAAAAGGGTAACTTAACTGGAGAGAAACTAAAAGGTCTCCTGTATTGAGGTGATATTTGCTTTGAATACTTGTTTTCATAATGTCTATAAAAGAGCTGCAAGAAGATCTCAAACCCAAGCATTTGTCAGAAATGTTATTTACGTAACTGGTTTCTCTGCTAAATAACAAAAACTGACCATCGCAGAATTAAGTCAACTATTTTAAAATAAACAAAGGCTTTAAATAAATGTGGGGCAGGAAACTTAATTATGTTCTCTTAAATCATATTCTCAATTTAAGTATTTAAGTAGGATTGTTTGAGATGCAATTAGGCTTCTGTTTCCTCCTATCAACAAAAAGTTTACATAAAGATTACAGATTTGCGTCTCGCTCATACGCTAAAACAAAGGGCTCGTCCGGGATTTGAACCCGGGACCTCTCGCACCCTAAGCGAGAATCATACCCCTAGACCAACGAGCCTCCTGTTGCTGTCCACTTCTACAGTGAGCCCTGGTCTGCTCACTTTAGACATACTTTGTGTTGATGTGGCAGGTCAGGCTTTTAGGGGTCTAGCGCCTTCTGGTGGTTAGTGTGCTGTATTGAAAACAAGCCTCGTTTTAAACTGTCTTCAGGAGGTTCAAGGCTCTGATCTGTGACTCACTGTACTCGGCTACATACAGTACAGACCAAAAGTTTGGACACACCTGTTGTGATTATGAATCTGAGAATATTATTTAATATTAATATTTTATTAAATAACATTTAGGTCTGTTAAAGGTTGTCCTGTGAATACCAGCCCAGTAAGGCGATGGTATTAGGACAAAATAGAAAGGTGTGAGACGAGCTCTGGCATTATTGAACAGCATAAACTCTGCACATATAGGGAATGAATTCACACAATTTCTTAAAATACCAGAATTTATTAACAAAAATAAGTCAACTCAAAGTCAAACATATTTCAATCAACAAACTCTTTACTTTGTTAAAACAATCCAACTAAACTACCAAGCAGAATTAAAGAATGACGAAGACTAATGGACTATGTACAATATAAACAAGTTGATTAAAGATTATTAGAAATCATGACCAAAAGAGTGATGCAACATTACCATGCAATGTTTATGTTTGAGAACCAAGGATTATCTTGAAGAATCTGGAAGTGAAGTTAAGTTTGTCTTGGAACCAACTTAGGGAATAATCAGCAAACATTTAGACAACCATTCACAATGCAAGATCAGATAAAATATTATTTTAATAAAATAATGTTTTAAATAATGATCTACTGAATAAAACCAACCTGTTGGATGATCATTTCTCAACGGTGTCTAATTAACTGCCTTTATTTATTAAAATAATATTTGAAGAAATATTAAGGGAATATTTTGGAAAGAGCCAAATCTTTCTGGAGAAATGGGCTTAATGGTGTTTACTTAGTTATCAAATCTAGTAAATGATGTTCAGGGACTATTATTCACTAGCTTGAAACTAACAATCTTTCTGTTAAATATTCTTTAGCACCAGAATCAAACAGATACCTTTAAAATACCAGGGTTAATAAAAGGCTTAAAGTGCATAAGCGCGGACGGCGCGTTATGATCAACCTGTTTAAATTCACCCTTCAAGTAAAGTTTGTCTTAACTTCAAAAACATACAAACAAAGAGTGAAGGCAAAAGGGCCATATATATATATATATATACATATATAATAAAAAGGTGCATTTGTAACATCTGTATGCTGTTGTTTTGTTCTCTATTAAATGTTCATCAGAGAAACAGCCTGGAGGAAGAAACTGTCTCTGTAGCAGCGGACTGAAGGTAAAGCTCTAAACAGTTTATGTGCAGGGTGTGTGGGGTCTGCAGAGATGTTAGCAGCTCTTTTCCTGACCCTAGACCTGTATAAGTCCTGGATGGAGGGAAGGTCAGCCCTGATTATTCTCTCTGCAGTCCTGATTATTTGTTGCTGTCTGGACCTGTCCTGTTTTGTGGATGATCCAAACCACACTGAGATGGATGAAGACAGGACAGATTGAATGATGGCAGTGTAGAAGATGACCAGCAGCTCCCGTGGAAGGTTGAACATCTTGAGTTGCCTCAGGAAGTACAGTCTCCGCTGGGCCTTCTTTCGAACAGTGTCTATGTGTGAAGACCATCTCAGGTCCTCAGAGATGGTGGTTCCTAAGAACCTGAAGTGGTCCACGGACGATACAGTGTTGTTGAGGATGGTGAGGGGGGTGTATGGGGGTGGTGTTCTCCAAAAGTCCACCACCATTTCCACAGTCTTGAGTGGGTTCAGTTCAAGGTAGTTCTGACCGCACCAGTGTACCAGCCGATCCACCTGCTGTCTGTATGCAGACTCATCACCGTCCTGGATCAGTCCAATCACAGTGGTGTCGTCTGCAAACTTCAGGAGTTTCACGGACGAGTCCGATGAGGTGCAGTCATTTGTGTACAGAGAGAAGAGGAGTGGGGATAGAACACACCCCTGGGGGGCACCAGTACTTATTGATCTGGATCGGAAGAAGAGGCTCCCCAGTCTCACCTGCTGCTGTCGGTCCGTCAGGAAGCTGTTGATCCACTGACAGGTGGAGGCTGGGACGTTGAGCTGGGTGAGCTTCTGGTGGAGGATGTCTGGTATGATGGTGTTGAAGGCCGAGCTGAAGTCTACAAACAGGATCCTGGCGTACGTCCCTGGGTGGTCGAGGTGTTGCAGGATGAAGTGTAGACCTAAGTTAACAGCATCATCTGCCGACCTGTTTGCTCGGTAAGCAAACTGCAGGGGTCCAGCAGGGGGCCTGTGATGTCTTTCAGGTGCTTAAACACCAGCCACTCAAAGGATTTCATGACCACAGACGTCAGGACTACAGGCCTGTAGTCATTTAATCTTAGGATGGTGGGTTTCTTGGGAACCGGGATGATGGTGGATCGTTTGAGGCAGGAGGGGACCTCACATTTCTCCAATGAGTTGTTGAAGATCCGGGTGAAGATCGGAGCGAGTTGATTTGCACAGGCTTTCAGGCATGATGGGGAGACGTTATCAGGTCCTCCAGCTTTCTTTGTTTTCATGCGCTGGAAGAGCCTGTTTACATCTTTAGTGCAGGCAGAGGATCTGAAGGTAGGGGGTTGATTACCTAATGGGAAGAACTTGTTCCTGAATGGGATGTGGTGGAGATGATTTGAGGTGTGAATGGCTTCTTGTAATGTCTGCAGTAGAAGCCATTCAGACGGTTGGCCAGGAGACAACTCTGTTCAGGATGGGTGGAGGGGTTCCTATAGGCAGTCAGGTTTCTCAGACCGGTCCATACAGCTGAAGTGTCACCAGTAGAAAGGATGTTCTTCAGCTTCTCACTGTAGCTTCTCTTGGCTGTTTTGATCTTCTTTGTTAGTTTGTTCCTGGCCTGCCTGTACCGCGCCCAATCTCCACTGCTGTGAGCTTCTTCCTTTTCCCTGCGCAGATTCCTGAGATGTTGAGTAAACCATGGCTTATTGTTCCCAAAGGTGCAGAAGGTCTTGGTCTGCACACACATGTCCTCACAGAAACTGATGTATGATGTCACCACATCAGTTAGTTGGTTTAAGTCAGTGGCTGAAGTTTCAAAAACAGTCCAGTCTGTACATTCAAAGCAGGCCTGTAGCATCTGCTTTGATTCCTCAGTCCACTTCTTAACAGTGTGAACCTTGGGTTTGGAAGCTCTTAGTCTTTGTCTGTAGGTTGGGATGAGGTGGATTAGATAATGATCTGAAAAACCCAGAGCAGCCCTGGTAACAGCATGATATGAGTCCTTTAAAGCTGTGTAACAATGGTCCAGTGTGTTTTTATCTCTGGTGGGACACTTAATATGCTGTCTGTATTTGGGGAGTTCATTTGAGAGGTTTGTTCTGTTAAAATCTCCCAGTATTATGATGAAAGAGTCCGTGTATTTTTTCTCCAGGTCTGTAATCAGCTCAGCGAGATGTTTTTCAGCAGCAGAAGTGCAGCCATGCGGTGGAAAATATGAGCCGATTATTATAAACGAGGAAAACTCTCTTGGCGAATAAAACGGTTTACAGATTATGAAAAATGACTCCAGATCCGGACTACATGTTTTTTCCAGCACTTTTACATCTCTGCACCAACTTTCATTTATATAAAAGCAGATTCCGCCTCCTCGCTTCTTCCCCGATAGCTCCGCGCTGCGATCCGCTCTGAACAGCTGGAAGTCCGGCATCAGCAGTGCTCGGTCCGGGATGTTTTGTGGTCTCTGTATTTTAGGATTGACCACAGTAAGAATATCAGACATCAATTCAAAGTAAAACTTTGTATTTATTTATTAAAATTAGCTAAAATGGACTTGGAGCTGTAAACGGTTGGGTCTGGAAACGTTTGACATTTTAACATGAACACTGTGTAGAAACTCTGCAGTCTTTCATCTTCTTATCTCCTCGCAGACATTCAGTCTGATTCTGAGCGGCAGATTTTCGATGAGCGCTTCCAGGTTCTGTGCCAGATGATGCAGGAGAATGGAGCTCTGGTGTTCAGTAAACAGGGCTGCCTCACAGAGTCTGAGCTACACTCTGCACTCAAGGTGATGGAGCACAAACAACTGAGCTGCTTTTTCTCTATCCAACACTAAAAGTGACACCATGAGAAGAAAACATGACATTTGACTTCCCTCTTTGTGCTTACAGCTTCTGTGCATGTCACCGGACGAATTCTCAGAATTTAAAGACAACGAAGGGTGGGAGGAAGACGATGAAGATGATGATAAGATCACCCAGATTTTCTCCAACGAAGGTCTTCCTGATTTAAAGGCCTCTTGGAAACGACTGATCCATGAAGCAGCCCGGCTCACTCTGAAGTCGTACGGAGACGGAGAGCTGGAGAGCGATCGGCTGCTGATGGAGGACCAAGCAGCTCTTAAAGGACTGAGCAGCCGACAGTGGAGGGCGCTGCAGGTTCACTTTGGACAGAAGATGATCCTGCACAGACTGCTGCAGCTCACCAAGTCCTAAGTTCTGCTCTGAAAGGAAACAACAGTCTAAGCTGAGAGCAACCCCTGTCTGAAAACGGTCAATAAACATCTCTTTATGAGCATGTTTTTTCTTTCTCACAGCTGCAGGCAACAACCACTACACTGAGCTGCTGTTAGGTGGTTGAAAACGTTTTCACCCCCCTAAAACGTTTTTACATTTTGTCACTTTACATACGCAAGAAAACAAGTGTATTTACAATGATACATTGGTTTGTAAGGGAGATTATTATGGTTTGTACATTTTTACAACTAAAAATAGAAAACCTGTGGCATGCAGACCAATTAACCTAAAAGTCATGTTTTTGGACTGTGGCAGGAAGCCATGATACCTGGTGACAACCTACACATGCACAGGGAGATCATGCATACTCCAGGCCAGGACGTGAACATGGGACCTTCTTGCAGCAAGGCAATTGCCTTCAGAAGTCACTTGATTAGTAAATCAAGTCCACCTGTGTCTACTGTGATCTCAGTATAAATCCAGCTGTTCTGTGAAGGCCTCAGAGGTTTAATGAGAACATTAGAAAACAAACAGCTTCATGAAGACCAAAGAACACAGCAGACAGGTCAGGGAGAAGGTTGTGGTGACGTTTGAAGCAGGGTTAGTTTCTAGAACAATATTGGAAGCTCTGAACATCTCACAGAGCTCTGTTCAGTCCACCATGTGAACATGGAGAGCAGATGGACCACCTGCAGACCTACCAAGACATGTCTGCCTTCATAAATTCACTGCAGGAGAAATAAGGAGTTGAAATCTGAGGACAGATCAAGTCTACCCAAACTAAATGGTCTCCTGTGATGGTGGTATTATTGTGAAGAATTTTTTAACTGGTTTCTTGGCAAAACTACTAAACAGACCAGGGTAGATTGAAGTAAACCATTTTATAACAACTAAACCAATGCCTCAATATAACTTTAGACAGGATGCTGAGTTTATGAACCCATATATCCTCAAACTTAAGAATGCAAAGACTTAACTGCAAACTCTCACCACCATCATCTCAAAAAGTCAGGACACTCCTGACTTCCTCCTTGGATGTGTGGAAAAAGGGCTCGTCCGGGATTTGAACCCGGGACCTCTCGCACCCTAAGCGAGAATCATACCCCTAGACCAACGAGCCTCCTTCAACAGCTGTCCACATCTGCCATCCTCTCCTAACTATGGGTGTACAGTCTGCTGATGTGGCAGGTCAGGCTTTTAGGGGTGCAACAGCGCTCTCTGGTGGTCGGTGTGCGGTACTGAAAACAAGGAGTTTTCAAGGTTTCAATCTTTCACAACCCCCTAAACACTCATTCAGGGTCTGGGGCTGGTGAGGACAATTTGGATCAAACTAACAGGAACAACACTGAGTTTTACATTTAACTGAGTTGAGAGCAACTTCTGCAACTAAACCATCTTTCCTGCACATTCCTCTTCACAGCAACAGGAAATAAAGACCAGAATAAGTTCTGGGAAAGAAAATGTTTTTGTCAGAAGGTTACAGAAACCCATTTGTTGGCTTCCAAGCAATCAGAGGAGCCCAAATTTATACCAGCAATGCTGTATAAATGTAGAATCCCTGCTGCCTCGCTTACCACCAAACATACCTCACACATAAAAAAGCCATTAAGTGGATGGATGGATGTTTTAAGCACTGGGATAAGGAGTATATATATATATATATATATATATATATATAAATAAATATCTCTCTATACACACACACATCCATCCATTTGTCCATCTATAAATGCTTCCTTCTGTTCTTTACTGTCTTCTGGGTGTTTTGTGGACTCCGTATTTTAGGATTGACCACAGTAAGAATATCAGACATCAATTCAAAGTAAAACTTTAAATTTATTTATTAAAATTAGCTAAAATGGACTTGGGTCTGGAAAAGTTTGACATTTTAACATGAACAATGTGTAGAAACTGTGCAGTCTTTCATCTTCTGCCTTAAGCAGAGGTAATAATGCAGCAAATTCCACCAGCACATTGTTGCTGAAAGATACCACAATTAAAAATAATGCATTTATAAATACATAAGCACAAACATCTGATTATTTAAAGATTGTTTTGAGATCATGAAATGAAAGGAGTCATATATAAAGATTAGTCCTGGTATTTAATCAGATTGTATTGTTGCTGTAGAAAAAACAAACATGGCTGCAGCTTGAATGCTTTATTTTCTTTATTTATGCATACTGCTGTTAAGTAGCAAGAACTAAAGGCAAACTAGAAAGGACTACAAAATACAACACATGGACCAATACATTTACAAAACATTCAAAATGTTACAAAATGGGCTGTATTGGTCCTTCTATTGTTCTTCAGTTCGGAACTTTGTACAAGTTGTCATTTATGATGGTATTATCACTTTGCACATTTATACAAGTGCCAGGGAGACCTCCAGAACCAGTTTGAAATGGACAAACTATCAGCAACCAGTCTCCACCACCATCACACCTGAGAGACTTGACCACAACTTTCAGTCCCACTCAAAAAAAAAAGAAGAAAAAACTAAAAAAAAAAATAAAAAAAAAAAGTCGCAGGCAGTTTTCTCTTCCATCGTCAACCATTCAGCCTCGGAAAGCAAAACAAAGTCACAAATCAGGATCTGTGGGAGGGAAGCAAACCAAGGACTTTGATAGTGAGTGAAACTATGTTCAGGTGTCAATACATGTCATCGGTGCGTTCTAACTGAACTGCAATTCATTCGTCCACTTCCCTGCTCTCCCTTTTTTCAATATTTACAACAAAAGAAGCATTTTTAAAACAGCTTTTCTCCTCCAAATCCCTCCATCCCGAAGGGGAACAACGAAACTCCTTGGATCCGTGAACAGTAGTCCTTCTGGCCACATTTAATAGAGAAAAAAAAACAAAAACAAAGAAACTGTTTGCCAGTTTATCCAGTGCCAACAGTGAATTGGGAGCTGGGTGTGTGGTGGCGGGATGGGTGAAGGCCACGGCGTCTCTCTGAAACAGTTAGCTGGCACCAGTGCCCTCCATCACTTGCTGGGCTTGCTTCTGCCCCATGCAGCACTGAGCCACAGACTGGAACAACCTGCAGAAACAGAACAAATGTTAAACATCACAGCTTCTTCTCTGAGGGTTTGATTCTTCTCAGATCGAGTCAAACCTACTTTTCAATCTCAGGGGCACAGTGTACAAAGTCGTGACTCCAGAACTTGAAGGCAGGATTCTTGATCAGCTCAATGAAGGTGATCAGAAGACCCCACGGGTGAGGCCGGTTCACAATCAGCCTTTCCAATAGAACCCTGGAGGACAAGGAGAACGCAGTTGGCAAACAGAAGTTCTGATCCACATCTAATCAGGACAGCCTAGACCCTGAGATGGTCTCACCTCGTGATCTGCTCCTGAATGGCCTCAGTGTTGGCCTCAGCAAACAGGTAGAGCATGGTGCAGCTGAAGTAGTGAGTATGACTGTTGGGGTATCGCAGCTGATTGGCGATTGCGTTCAGGAACAAATACCGCCCTGGAAACACATGAAGATGACAACTTCATCAGGATGAACGAAGGTCCTTAAGTTCAACATATACCGTGCCTTCCAAAAGTATTCACACCCCTTGAATGTCTTTATTTCATTTTGTTACAACCACAAACATCAAAATATGTTATTGGGATTTAATGTGACAAACCAGCACAAAGAGGTGATTGTAAAGTTGGAGGAACATGATTTTTAAATTTATTTGCAAATAAAAAGCTGAAAAGTATTTCATCCATTTGTATTTATGTATTGCTTTCTTCTCACCACCCTTACATCAAGGCCAGACCTGCATCTGAATAATAGTTTTGCTGTTATTAGGCTTTCACAGAACAGCTGGATTTATAAGGACACTGAATTACTACCAGTTGGACTCCATTTGCTAATTAGGTCAAATCTGAAGAACTGGTGCAAGTAGATTTTATTTGGGGGTCACCAAAGTAAAAGAGGGTTGAACACAAATGCTTCCCAAATTTTCCAGTTTTCAGATTCAGAAAACAATGTACATTTTCCTTTTACTGCACAATTATGCATTACTTTGTGTTAATCTTTCACAAAAATCCCAAAAATACACTCAAATATGTGTGGTTGTAATGTGACAAAATTTGGAAAAGGTCCAGAGGTATGAATACTTTCACAAAACACCAAAGTAATGTTGTGGATTCCAACAAAAGTCTTTAATCCTTCTGGTTCTACAATATTTCAGGGACCCAACTTAATCTGCTAGACTGAGACTAAATGAAGAAGAGAGGCCTTTACTACCTTCAGTGTCCAGGTCCACAGCCAGGTTCTGGAAGATGTCCATGTGTGCAGAGTGGGTGATGGTGCTCATAGATGGGGTGCTGCCCTTGTTGTGGATGTGAGCGATGGCCTGTGTGCCAACATACAACACTAAAGCATTGATCAGCTGGATGTTGTAGCGGTTCCCTGGTTCGTTCGACACCTAGGAGAAAACCAAACAATGACATCATCCTCATGTTTGAGGTGCAACAGTCCCAGTGAGAGCAGACGTTCGGGGAGGTCGAACCTGCAGGTTGCTGCGCAGCTCAGACAGGAAAGTCACAGGAGAGCGCGTCTTCAGGTAGGAGTCCAGATCCTTCTTGAACTGAGACGGCATGACGCCTGTGAAGTTGGTGAGGATACGGGGAGCGATGTTTATCTCACTCAGCATGTCCACCTGAAAGAGCAGAAGAAAATTTATTTTAAAGTTTAAAAGTCGGCATCGCTGCGAACTAGTGTTTGGTTACCTTTAAGTTGGGCGTGAAAGGGTCCGGGAGCCTCATGTTGCGGGGGAAGGCACTGAGGATAAGGTTGCGGAGCTGAATGCAGTTGGGTGGGATAACGTCACAGAAGCCATAATGGTAATCACAGAGGAACTCTGGGAAGTCATGCAGCAGGACCAGAAGCACCCGCAGTGTTCCCTGAAGAGCCCAGAACAGCAAACAGCAAGGAAAAACATCAACAACATGTAACATAAAGTTTAGACAGCCAAACATCTGACAAGACCACAGAATGAGGATTGTCCGTCATTAACTGCAGCAAACAATTAAATGTGTAATTTCAGTTATTCAAAAAGAAAACAAACATGGCTCAACCTTGTAGAGGATTTGCATAGGTTTGTTGAGCTCTACATTCCTCAGGAAGGGGGCCAGATACTTAAAGAGGTCAATCAGCAGCTGTGCGTACATGGGCCAACCCTGAAAAACATCAGACATGTGGAAAAAAAACACACAAAAGCACATTTCTGATAGGGTGGGTGGATATGAGCCGGTCCTACCTTCTGCTGGGGCGTGTGTGCGAGCATCCTGGCGATGAAGATGCGATGGGAGATCAGTTCCAGCCAGGCGTACACGAAGCCAGGAGCTTTAGTGGGTCTCAGGATGTGGAAGGTGTTGCTGAAGGACAAAAAAACGTTATTTAAAAATGAATATCCATAAAAACAACTATGGAAAACTGGGGGTTTGTGATAAATAAAATGATGTCAATCATGGACAGTCATCGTCTATAGGACACATTCTATCTAGTGCAGTTCTATGCTCTCTCAGATCAACCAGTTTCATTTTCCTCCTTTTGCTTCAGCTTCATAAATGAGCTTTAATGTGGAAGGGATGAAACCGTTACTGATTTTAAAAGATGACCATGGTTAATATTCAGAAATCATTTTTAGCTAGTTTTATTGTTTAATTTAAATAAAATTACATTGTATTCGGTTAGCACACTATTAAAAATTCCTGCAGAAAGCAGTAAAGGTGAAGCGGGAATTTTTCAACCACCGAAGGGAAGAAAATGTTCAAAATGACTGAGTTTTGGACTTTATTACTGTGCAGGGAAGCATTTAGAAGCCAAAAGATAATGAAACATGTAATCCTCTTCCTCCAGCTACCACTAACTTCCCGGTTGCTAATACTAATTATGTAAACCTTTAGGCATCTTGATAACTTCGTCTTTTTTTACCCATTTAACTTTTTACACCTCGAATTAGAAGCACTGTAGACAAGACTGATTGAACAAAGCAGGCCAGACCTTTTGTGTCGGTATCGGCATCAATTTCCAATATTTACAGATACATATATTTGTTTCTCTACCCTTTCAACACTGGAAAAAAAATGACCCCATTGCTGACATTCCTTCTCTCACGATCCTGCGCTGCATCGCTGCATCCTCCCCTCCAGAAACACAAAGATGGAAATAAACATCGGTTGTTAATATCCGCCCAGTTTTACTTATGAGACCGAATCCTATAAATTTTAAAATATGACTAAAATCGTCTGATACCGATGTTAATGCAGATATATCGTACATCCCTGCTCTCCACTCGTTGAAACAAATTAAAATAGGTTCAGAAATATTCTTTGGACTAATTTAAACCATCTTCAAGACTAACTAAAACCTAAACTGAGCTTAATTTGTCTATTTTACCAGAAGGCAGTTAGGGTCTGAAAGTTGATGGTCTCCAGGACGTGTTCGGGGGCATTGAGCTCCAACAGCAGCATGATAAAAATGCGATGATACGGCAGCTGCTGGAAGTCCGTGTGACGAACATCGTGGTCCTGGATCAGCACGCCGACAACAATCCCCAGGACCTGAAGGAGGAGTGGCAGAGTCAGAGTCGACTTCTAGTCATCTTCTCAACTCTTCATTTCTAAATATGGGATCAACAACCCAAACCTCTGAACTAGATGATCAACATCTAGCTGAAAATGTTATTTCATCCTTTGATTGATATCTACCTTGTTGAGAAGGTTGATCTTTGTCACGGTGTTAGTGGCCTCTCCAGAGTGCTTGACAAGTAGGGCTATGAGCCTGACGAAGGCATCCAGGTTGTGGTAACATTTGGCTCTGATGATGGCTACGCTGGCTGCTGGGTTGTGCTGCTGTTCGGCCTGTGCTCGATAGCTGATCTCCACGCACATTTCTGTGCACAGCCGGAAGAACCGCGTGATCAGGTCGTCGGTCTTCAGAATGCCCTGCTGGTGCATCTGAGGAAATAAAAACCAGGGAGGATGTGAGGAACAATAGACGTCATGAATTTATCTGAGCAGTTCAAAGGTTAAAACATCTAAAAGGAGCGTTAACCTGGCCGACAAAGGCAGAGAAAGCTTTGGTGCTGTCCCGGCCAGCTGCAGCTGAGTGATACAGGTTGACCCACTCCCTCAGGAGGTACTCTGCCTTCTCCCTCAGACCTGGAGGATCATCGTATTCTGAAGCCTGGGAGATCCCAGAGTGCATCATGAAGTTGGGTCCTCCATGGGCCCGGTCAATCATGGCTTCATAATTGGAGCGAACAACATCCATCAGCTGGGGAAGCCTGTGGATTAGAAGTAGTAAGTCGGCGGAGCTCCAAAGCAGGCAGAAGGTTCTGGTTCCACAGACATTTACATCTTGTTGGTGTTGGATTAAGAGACATGAAATCAACTCTCTTATCACAGAGCAACAAAGATCACTTGTCAGAAACAGTTTCTCAGGTCTGACATTTCTCTAGCCTTCACATTAAAGCAATGGACACTATTCCAGCTCGTTGTTGCTTCAGACCACGCTTAAAATAAAGCTGCTTAACGCTACAGCTGGTAATCTACAGCAGCCTGTCTGCTTGATTAGCAGTCGACTCCAGAGAGAGCCGAGACCTGACGGACCCCAAAGCAGAAACCCAAGCTGGTTCTATAGGAACAGCAATCTGACCCAAAACGAGGGCATCTTCTCATGTTCTATAGCTCAGCCGGTTTTCTGTTGCTAAAACCTGCTGGACCTCAGATAAATGTCAGTGTATTTGGAGAAAGATTACAATGAAGTCTGGCTGCCTGAAAGCAAAATGTAAGATAATGGAGGTTGGACCTTTCTGGACAACTCTTATGGTTTAGTTTTGTTTCATTTGGAAATGTGGTCATTTACCCCTCTGGCGCGTTGGCTCTGGAGTGTGCACAGGTTCTCATCAGAATCTCAATCGTCTGGAAGAGGTCCGCTTCAGTGACGTGGCTCACGCTGCGTTCGTCGACCAGCAGCAGCTTCACCAACTGCATGGCGAAAGCGACCGCCATGTAGTGCAGTCCGTTTTCCATTGACTGAAATAAAACAAAAATAAACTCAGTAACGCCTCAGACTAATGATTGTTACCTGCAGGGTAACGGAGTAAAGGAAGAACGCCAGTAAATCATGTCAGTGATTCTACCTGTGCCAGGTGCACATCATACTGCTGCATGTTGACCAGATGGTTCCTGATCAGAAGCTCCACTGCTTCCACGTTATATTTGTATTCATCGCGGCATTCAATCAGACACCTGTGAACATAGAGCAGATTACAGAGCAGTGGAAACACAGTACAGTAACGATGCCGAGTCCACAATATAACTATTAGTATTACCATGCACTAAAACACAGACATATAAATTTACCTGGTAATCTGCTTATTGCACCACTGTGGTCCATAGGCCCGTCCGTCCTGCAGGGCTTTCAGCACCAACAAGTGGCACTCTCTGTAGCGAAGCAGCAAGTCAGCATCCGCCCCACTGGTAGCATCCAGGAGACCTTCAACAGCCTTACAAGATAAAACAGTTTGGTTACACATCTGGAGCAGTTTTAGCCCCTCGGTTTCTAGAGACTGAAGGGCAGAAAGCTCCTCTGAATCCGCAGTGTTACCCGTTACCTGCTACCTGGTGTTTGCTAGGGAAACAGTCCTACCTTCTGCAGGAGGCCTAGTGCAGCGATGCCATCCCTGGAGGTTCGTGCCAAAACCACCGCTTCCAGTAGGTTTCGCAGGCCCAGGGTCAGAGGGTTCATGGTGAGAGTTGAAGGAATGGCATGAAGGTGCTGCTCCAAGTCTGTGATGCATTTATCGTAGATCTGAGCCACGTCATCAGTGGCCCAGGCCTGTTGCTAAGGAACAAAATGGAAATGGAGTTAAACCATTAAATATTTTTCTTAGTCCTCAAGTTAATTTTAGATTTTTTTTAAGACCACAGTTTAAATGCAAGGTTTACATTAATTACAAATGAATATTTTAGATACATTAACTTAATTTAAACTATGCAATGCTAAATCATGTCTTGACATTTAGATTTTCATTTCATAAACTAGAAAAAGTCAGTTTTGGGAGTAGCATCCTTACAAGGCTCGGCAGGGACAGGGAAATTATTTGCTGGACACAACAAACTGCATTGCTGCAGGTCCCAATAAACAAATCCAGAACAATTCATATAGTAAAATCGTAAAAAGTCAATGGAAAAAAACCAAAAAGAGGGTATAACTAAATGTTAGGTCTGTCTCGATAATAAACTTTGCTGTCCCGGAAGTTATTGTTATAAATGATAATATTGTGGTCTGGAGACCATTTTTAACTAATATATTGATAACAGCATAATAATGCAAGTAGCTACACCCTCTTCAAGATCAGTCAGTCAGTCACTTTAATTTATAAAAAACATTTAACACTGGAACTGGACGATATTTTAAAAATACAAAAATAAACAACCAAAAGCAACAATAAAAAATGAATTATGAAGTCTCTCTAAACAAAATTGTCCTCCAAATAATATGAATCATTAGGCTCAGACAGGGAAAACAGGCAAAACTGCCATTTTTAGAAACAAAATGTGCACACCAACAACAAAAGCAATAAAAGCAGATGCCTCAACAGGTCATATGTGAATCTGTAGCTACTTCAGTCTGGCAGAATAATCATTAAATACTGCAGTGATTGTGGACTGTCGGAAGACTGAGACGCCCATGTTGTAGTTCTTTTCCCTAGACGGGAAAATTGCATCGGATGATTATGTTTTAGGTGCAGATGCAGGTTTGTGTATTGCCACGTTTAGTTGCTACTGTTTTACAACAAATGCGACATACCGGCTCGCACAAGTGTGGTTCACCACAGTCATTCGGTTTGAATCCACAGTGCTCCCACCCTGCAGCTGTCTCGTTCGGCTGTGAAACTACCTCTATTTTTCCTAATCTCAACTAGAGTTTCTCTAGGCTTCTCCTCGGGGCTTTCATGCTACACTCTGAGGTATGAGACCATGCGCCTGGGTAAGTACCCGACGCAACAGTTCACTCCTGCTTACGCTAAGGAAACGAGAAGGGAGGGGCGAGTTGAGACTGATGAACCAGAGGGAACCCTTTTGTCATCCAGTCTTCTTTAGTAGAAAGAGAGGGAGACACAAGGAGAACAAACAAGCATGCAAACATTAAATTACTGAGCTCATTTGAATTCATCATGAAATTTATTTAATTCATGAGATTAATCGATTTATTGCTAATTGTGACAGGCCCACTAAATGTATGGAAAATCTAGTTTAAGACTTTTCAAGCCGCCAAATTATTTTTGACTTTTTTTTTTTTTTTTTTTTTGACCCTGTCCAACCACAACTCAAACTTCCCTTTTGTTAAATTATTTCAATGCTTAAGCTTTGTTTTTGGGACTGAACATAAATTTACCTTCATGGGCTGAGCCAGGAAGCCAGTGGGTTGGGAGAGATCGTTGCTCGGTAAGAAACCTGGAATGTTCCTCGCAAACTCCTCATAAACAGCCAGCTGTTTAGGGTCAACTCCTCCCACCTGGGATGAAGAATAAAACATGTTGCTACAACAAGTCTTCTAGAAAAATGACACAGCAGCAGCAAGTAAGGCAAGTCCAGCTTTAACCGATATTTTTATGACCGGGTCGTGTGGTGATGTTACCTTGAGTCTGATCTGTTCGGGCATCCGCTCAGCCTGGTAGGTCAGAACGACAGGATCACAGTAGCGGCGTCCTTCCTGGCGTGCATGCTTCCTCAGTTCAAACTCCTTCAGCCAAGATCACATTAAAACACGGATCAGTACTATTAATAGAAAGAAACTTTTAATTTTACCCCTTATTCCACTGGCTCGATTTGGCCCTACTCAACTCCACCCGGCTCGCTTTGTGAGCATTTTCACTACATGTGAAGTAAAACAGACTGCTGTTCACTGATTGGCCGTGGGACCAGAAGAAATGAGAAGGTTTTTGCCAAGGTAGTACAGACAAAAGTTAATAAAACTCAAGAGCGACTACAATAATATTAAGGACCACATTTGCCGGAGCGGGTCGAACTGAAATATAATTTTAACTATTTACAAATTATAACCATGCTTGGGGGCTGAAAGAAAAGAAAAATGACAAATCAGCTTTCTGAATTACAGACAGGTAGGGGGCGCTGTGTTTAATAACATCCTAAACCAGCTGATCACACATAAAATCAGCTGTTTAGACGCAGAAACATTTCCCCCAAAACACAGAAAACAATACCCTCATGAAACAGCGTGTTCGGTTCGGAAATGTATTGACGGTCCTTAAGGGAACCAGCGTCTGCAGGAGGAGGGAGCAGACAGAGAGCAACTGCCAGTAATCCGACTGCCTGTATCAGATCAAACGGGAGGAATCAGCAGAGCACGAATATCCAACCTAAAACTAACTTCAGCACGGTCCGAGGTCTGTAGTTTTACTCTTTAAAGTCCTTGTCCTCATTATTACCATGGCTGAGACAGAAGCTCCCTCATGAAGCCAAAAATGTTAACTTCTTCAGGTAAACTCTGGAGCTTCACCATCAACACAGCAGCGTTTCTCCTGCCACCCCCAGTTTTTGTCTTCCCCAATCCATTCATAAACCATATTTTGCTTCGTGCCATGTTGTTTTATGCTGCTACACCATTTCCACCTTGACTAGTCAGCAGCTACGCAGCTTCATACACCACAAACTGTGATGCACCGTGTAATCTGACACCTTCCTGTCAGAACCAGCATCAACGTCTCCAGCAGTTTGAGCTACAGTAGCTCATCTGTTGGATCGGACCACGCAGGCCAACCTTTACTCCCCACATGAATCAATGACCCTTTCAAAAGTTCTTCACTTTTTCTGCTTTGAACCCCTTCTGATAGAAGTTTAGCACTGCAGACAGGGAACACCCCAGAAGAGCTGCAGGTCTGACCCAGCTGTTTGGTAATGACAATTTGGCTCTTGTCAAACAAGCACAAACCCTTTGCATCTGACATATTCCACTTACCAACAAGTGCCATAATGGAGAAGAATCAATGTTATTCACTTTGCCTGTCATAATGTTATGCCTCATCGGAGCATGCAAACTCTAAATTATCATTAGACATGTGGGGTTTTCCACCCAAGACCTCACCGTGGCTAGTCTCTTGTCCATTTCAGGTCCAGCCTTTTCCACAGCTGTTTTCTGAATGAAGCAACAAGCCAGTTCACAGTTGTCCTGAGCAATCCTGGCTGCTGCCTCTTCCATCATTTCTCTTTGCTGTGGGGTTGGAGCCTAGGAACAACAACAATAAACTTAGAAAGCCTGAAGGCCTCCAACATGACAATATAGAAAAGCATCATTTGCAGCTACTAGTGTTCAGCTCACCCTGAGTGCAGCAGCAAAGCTGTTCTTTAGGTTGGTGGCGATGCTCATCAGCAGAGGCTCGCGGCACGTGATCATGGCCATGCCAGCCGTCAGGTTTCTCATCATGTGGTGGGCAGCCACACGCATGCGAGACTCCTCTGAATCCAGGGCAAAGTCCTTCCTGATGATCTGCTCACATGTCGTCATTGCAATTTTGATGGAACGGTCCACTACTGGGTGCACAAGCTCCTGGACCGCTCGCTCCACAGACTGACGTACGCACTGTTTGAGCTGAGGATGAGCCTGCAGCAGAGCGATCTACAGGGAGGAAGAAAAAGAGAGAGATCCCAGTGACATCAACTGCGAGGTGGTCTGGTGTACTATGTGGTTCTTATGCAGCATGTATTTGAATTTCGCACATAGGGTCTGGTCTCATTTTCTTAATTCATGCTCAGCCCAACAACAGCCTTCTTTCTGGACGATGTCTCCACGACTTTTTACTTACATTGATATTTATATTGATATGTGGAGCCAGGCCTGCCAGGGCGTACACATTGATGTCATGGTAACTGAACTGCGGAGTGGGAGGCCCAGTGGTGGTGCACGTGGTTGTGGTAGCAGCTGGGGTTGTCGGAGTAGCTGCAAATGGAACAAAGTCTCCTGTTGGTCACAAAAGGTTAATATGATTAAAATCCAAGAACAAGCAGATTAGAAATACAATAATACCAATAAATAAGTACTAAAAGTATGAAGAAAAGTGTTATTTTAATGCTGAAATATTTTAGTGCAACACTACAGCAGATTTATGTTTACAGTTGTCATAACTTCTGAAAAATGTGAAAAGAAAAACTCAATATGGCGCAACAACCTGTGGTAGAAGGTGGCAAGATCTCCTCTGGTGGCTTTGCTTCTTTCTTTGGTGCAGATAGTTGCTCCTCCAGGTTCTTCAGCTTGTCTTTGTCCTTCAGCAGGTTTCCTGGCTTCAGCTCATTGATGTCCAGAGACAAGTTCTTACACAGAACTTCAATCTCAAACTTCAAGTTCAACTACAGCAATGAAACAAATACATAGTCATAAAAGACACGTCACCATGAATTTAGCTGCGGAGCGCAGGATGAGAGCGACAGTCAACAAATAGTTACTTTATCTGAAGGAACACAGGTCACAGGTGCACACACATAAAACAGCAGATCCAGGGCATGTTGGGAATAAAAGTACCCCCTCTGGGGTTTGAGGGTGTACTTAAATAACCTGATACTTTAACACTTAATTTAACCTCCAGTGACACAAACGTTGTGTTGTGTTTTTTTTATTTCAGCAGTTTTTAAATGATAGTGATTAGTACATCAGACAAATCTTGCATAATATTATGTACTATTTTTTGAAGGCTTTCTATCGCATCCTATTTCCATTTATTTTGGTTGTAATTTGCTTTGAGCCAGTGACTAATGAAACGAGATTACGACCCCAAATTAAATCTGATTACTTCTAAGTGAATTTCTGCTGGTAGATTCGCTTTAAAGGAGTCAATTATTACAAAACAGTATTAGATTTAGAAAATTACTTTAAATCATTAGCTGCTGAAGCAGATACAAATCACCCCAGTGGAGGGTGCAAACTGACACTTGGTCGTACCAAAGAGTTAATGACTCCTTTTTGTACCGTCTAAGGAGTCAACTAGAAAATGATCCAAACTGACAGGTATGAAGCGGTGAAATGACCAGAACCAGTTACTACTACTTGCCTGTTATAAAATAAAACAATAGTCAGATGAACTAGAATTACTGTTGCTGACTATGCAAACATTTTATACCGTCTAATCTAATCTAATTGACGTTTTATATTATGGGTAAAATAATTAAAGCCAAATCTGAGATGAGATCAGTAAAATCTGTAAGTAAACCAAAGCTGCTTTGTTTGGCTACACCTCATCTCCAGTCACACCTCTGGGATGGAAGATGCTAAGCGGAAGTTATTTACCTTGAGGTCATGCTCCTGATGGAGCTCAGCGAGAACATTCATAATGGCCATGGTCCAAGGGTTCTGAGGCCTGAAGACCTACAACATGGAAATGAATATTTAATAATGAAATCAAATTTTATTTATTAGGCACATTTATAAATCATTCATCAAATGTCTGTACATAAAGTAGCAAAGGAAAAAGCTTGAACACAAAAACCCGTAAAGTTAAAGAACGTCACAATTTAGATTTGTTGTTTTTTGGGTGTTTTTTGTGTTTCTGGAGAACGACATTAGCATTTATGTGTGAACTAAACTAGAAACACACAAATTTAATAACTAGAGCAGTGGAACAAATTCAGATTTAACAGCATGGAGATATCCATCGGCCCTTCTCACCATGCTCCGTAGACTAGACTCCAAGACCTTGGCCACAAAGGGAACCACATAAAGGAGCTCCTGCTGGCCTTTCACATAGGCTTCTAGTAACAGAGATTTGAGTTCCAGGTCCTGAAAACAGAAGGAAATTGAGCTTAGGTTTCTGTTGAAGGAGACAAACACCGCAACATGTTTACAGCATGATGCCAGCTCTTACTGTGTAGAGGATAGGCTTGTTTTTGGCCAGTGTAATCATGCCCAACCAGTGGCCAAGGTTCTTCAGCAGGGAGCGGTCAGAGAAGTTAGCAGCTGCCTTGTCAGAGGTTAGAAGGACCTGTCACAAACAGATGAGCATTGTTAGGTTTTAAATCATTATTATGGTAATGTTTGGAAATTATAATGAAACAATGATATAAACAAGATTTAACCTCTTAAAGGGTTTAACTGACCACCTTTGGAAGTTAACATGTACCTTGATATTTCTGTAAGTTTCATTGAGAACCATCTTGACAAACTCGGGGTTTTTGAGCGTGTCCAAAAAGTTGGAATACAAACTGTGAAAGTTTGGCTCAATGCTGACACGCTTCATCACGAGGTACTGAGACACCCATGGCATAAACTCTTCCTTTACGGTTTCCTTCAACTCTTCAACCTGTTTCAAAAGTAACGCAGATGTCGCTTAAAGAAGAGCATTGTAAAAAAATAAGAAACACCTGAGAAAGTCACATCTTTGCATTTCTCTTCACCTTCTGTGTCATGTTGGACTGAGAAAGGTTATTGAAGATAAAAGCAATCTTCTCTTGGACATTCTCTGGAGGTTCTACAATCCGTTCTGTTTGATCGGTGGCCACCAGCAGCGTGTCGATGTTAGTAGTGTTTATGGAAGGCTGCAGGTATAAACAACCATTTGTGAGCACGTTATCGTACATGACAACTGAGGATGTAACATTTAAGCAAACCTACAGGCATATCCTTCTTGAAGGTGCTGGCTGTGGGCCTTGAGATGGTGCCCGTTTTGGCTGCAGTGGTTGTTGTGGTGGTGGTGGTGACGAGGGTGCTGGGTTGGCCTGGCTGTGGGGCTTTGAGGCTGGGAGGCGGCTGGGACTGGGCCTGAACCTGGGCCAGAGCGAGACTTCCAGGTGTAGTGATGGATCCCTGCATCTTCACCGGAGGGTCCCGTGACTGTTGGCCATATTCGATGTACTGCACACACAGGATGTTTAAAGAGGCAGAGCGGGAGGGTTAATCTACATGAAGGTGAGACACAGTCCAGGCAGAGAAAAGAGAAACGTGTTATGTGAGATGACCAAACAAACGTTCGTAAAACATTATTACCTCTTGTAAATGGTGAGGAAACTGCAAGAAGTGAGCAATTGAGGCCAGATGTTGACAATACTGAGGGTAGTCTTTAAGTCTAGAAATATTAATAATAAATCAGCATGACATAGTACATTCTATATGGATGTTATTATTAGAACTATGTAAATACCTGTTTTTGAATCTATCCAGTGCAGCAATTCCAAAATAATACATTTTGGATCCGAATGGTTTGCGCAAGGCTTCCAGAACGTATCGCAGGGCCAGACCCAGCGCCATGTAGGTGACGAGACCCTTCTCAATAATGCCACCAAAGAGGCAGGCAGTTATGTGCAGTTCTTTGTCTGGGTACTGAGGGAAGAATCTGTATTCCTCAAATAAGTTTCGAAGCATGCAATTGAACACCTCTCGTTCTCGCTTGATGGTCGAGTCCTTAAACCTCTGAAGCATCTCCAACACCTGGACAGAAGCATCAACAATATTGAGGTTGACTTCACAGACCCACAATACCAGGGTTTGTAGTCCCCCTTTGAAACAGAATAATGATAAAAAGGTCACTCTGAATTTATGGCAGATGTTTCTACAGTGGTCAGGCTTTACATATGGAACCTGGAAAAACCTGGGATGATGACAGGATGGTGGAGGAAGGATAAAAGGATGAATGCATGGAGAGACAAATAACTGAACGGACAGACTGAGAAACAGATGGATAGACAGAGAGATGAATAAATGGATTAACGTACAGATTAATAATTGGACAGGCAGTTGAACCATGAACAAACAGATGGATGGACAGACACTGAAATAACTGGACTGGGGGATGGATAGGTGGATGTACAAAAGAATGGACAGACTGATGGACATACAGTTAAATCATTGGACAGAGGGACAATGTTTACACAATAGAACAATCTGGAAATAAAATATTTTCCACACAAAACGTTTTCTACACATAAAGACTTTGATTGCAGACAATTTACAATTTGATCAATAACTTTAACATATCCACTCCTAGGAAATAAAACCTGTGAACAATATCAATAAAAATGGGGCTTACTTCGTCCACAGACATGGTCGGGTGAGGTGGGTGGTTGTAGATACGCTGGAAGTAACTGTTTGCTTCATCGTCAATCTCCTTACTAAAGTGCTGGTTAGCCTCTGGCCACACCTGAGAGAGATCAGCTAGAAGAAGAGCAGAAATGTTATTCTTTAAATCACACTTTAGAGTAGCAGCACTGACCGAATGATAAAAACAAGCACAATAAAAAGCTAAAAATGTCTACTTTTTCTCAGCAGTTTATATGTATATATATTTTTTTTTGCACATTTCAGTACAACACATTTACAGAGTTGGTGTCTTGATATTTTTATGCTCCAAAGCTGATTCCCTTCTGATTTAGCAGTTTAGTAAAGTGCTACTTAGCTGACGCTTTAGGGCTAAACTCCACTTAAAAATGACTTCTACTTGTCAAATCTGCATGAATTGTCCTGTAGTAATTGTGATCTTTCCCTTTTATTGTAAAAACTGAAATGAACCCTGAAATCAGAACTTTTGTGTCTCATCTGGGTCCAAGCAGTGATTTTAATTCGACAACACTAAACAGGATGAATGCGATTAAAAAACAAAAACTATGGATGTCTTTGGTTTGGGTTTTAGCCTTTGATGTTCAAGAGAATTAAAAATTCAAATTGTTACTTAAAGCAAACCTTTTTCACACAACAAAACACGACACTAACCACATGAGATACATCAACCAGGTTGATCAAAATCTATTTTCTGACATGCTAATTTGGATTCTGTTTTGTTATTTATTTTTATTTTAAGGACCATAACATGAGACATTAATTGTACTACAGGTTCATCAACAGTGGTAATTGCTTAATAATCCAACAGAAAATGAAGGGATAACAAAGTTGACCCCATTAATGCTTTAAAAATATTCTCTAATTGTTTCTTGGTTTTTATTAAACAAAGAAAAGCAGCATCAAATAAATGCATATAGACTTGAAACGATGGGAGTTTTTAGATTTGATGGATTTAATGGATATGTTTTCCGATCAAGTGAAAACTGGCCGAGTTTGATCTCCGATAGGTGCATCTTTTCCAAACACATTAAAGTGAGACAGTCAGCGTAAGCAGACAAGGAATGGAAGACTGATCTGTATTTCCTCTTCAAAAAAATGTCAAAATCAGTTACAAAATTAAAACTGCATCAGTGTTAAAGTTTCTGATAATTGACTTCAAACTGCGTCAAGGCTCCAAATCAAAGTGCTCCAGTTAAAATAAAAATAAAAAAACCAAGGCAATTATTACTTGAAAAGGAAATACAGCGCAGAGCAACGCAGGGCGGGGCTCTCAGTCACACCACTACCATCGCCACTTACAGGCCTTCATCTTACTCTGCTGAAAGGTAGGAGGGTTCAAGCCAGGTGTGCTCATCTTCCTGGTGCCAAAAGGATCCGTGCTTACTGATGACATTCCCAGACTGGAGCCAATGCTGGAGCCGATACCTGAACAAAACCAAAACTTCAGTTACACCAAGCTTAACCAACCTAACTTACCCTTAACCGTGTTTTTACTCAAGTACCTTGGATTCATGTTGGCTATGTGCAAAAACTACTCCCTGATGAATTTAATGTCTTAGTGAAGACACTAAACTAACGGTGACAATGCAGCTTGACTTTCTGACCAAACATGACATTGTGTGAAAGAAGAACCAAAAAGGATAAGTACCAGAGTCCATGCCAGGAAGCTGTGAACTGATACTGCTATGAACCCCAAAAGGTGTGCTGGGGTTAGGGTTTGGAAGAGGTGGGAAGGCCTTTGAAGGGGACAGAGGATTACTGAGAGCTGAGCTCAGTGAGGTGGCGAAGCACTGCATGCTCTGAGTGTGGGAGGTGGCGGTGCTGCCCAGACTCAAGGAGCTTATGCCGGTCAGAGTGTCCATCTGGAGAACAGAATGAGGAAAAGACTGAAGAAGAGCAAAAACTTCCATCTGTGTTTGTCCAACAACAACAAAAAATGTCCAGATGAGATCTACAACTACACACAGCATATAGTGGAGAATGTTGGCATTGATTAAAATGTTTTCTATCAAAGTACCGTTTGTCTTTCACATGATGATACCTGTACAGGTGAGATGGCATCCAGGCTGCTGGTGCTTGGGGCGCGCCCCTTTGGCATCACTCCTGGTGGAGGCTGCCGAGCTTTATTCATTACGTTGCTACGATTGGCAACCATGGTGAGGATCGTCTCCGACAATTCCTGGGACACGCTCCTGGAGACGGACGGGAAAAAGGAAAATTAAATGTACTTGTGCACACATCACTGGTTGGACAACAAAAAAGATCAAACAACATTTTTTTTTTTAATATATAAAAGCAACAGTGGTAATCAGAGAATGTACAGTTAAAAATAAGTTTCAACGGATATGTGAACTGAAGTCCACTTCTTCAGGTGTTTACTCCACCCTAAGAATAGACGAGGACTTTCTGATGCCTCGCTGAAAGCTTCGATCTGCTAATACTGTTCAGTTTAAATCAGATGACACCCAAGAAAACAAATTGTATCAGGATAATTACCAAAACTTCAAAACAGATAAAAATATTGGAATTATCATTTTGTTCTTATCGCCCAGCTCATGCATATAGCATCCTATTTTAGCGATTAGCATTGGTAAGTGCAAATATTGGTCTCTGTGTCTTCCCTAGAGAATGTCAAATTTTACTTAAACTGTGAATGTTCTAAAATTCAGAAACTTTCATAACGGGTGGAGAACGAAAGCTGAAAAGGCTCATAAATCAACTTTGTTGTACAATGTTCAACCAGGTTTCTGCAGATATGTTGTAAAACCTTCACAGATGCTGAACACAGCAAACTTCAAGAGTTCCTCCTCAGTAAAAGCTTCCACACCAAACATTTTTATTTTTAGCGTGACCTGTTAGCAGTGAGGTATGGGGCATTCAATGACTGGAAAAGGGTCGTATTTTCTAGTTTCCAATCGTGCTGATCATCGCCGGAGCTCAAACAGCTTAAAGCACAAATTTATAATATGACGTGCTCTGACCAATGAAAAACCAACAATTTTCCACAACTAATATTGTAGCTTCTCACCCAGCACATGACTGCAAACAGGCAAGCATGGTGGCTAAAGTCTCTGGGGGTAGCTGGGCACTTTTGGGCTGGTCTTTGTCAGGAGCCAGACCTCCCATGATGGATGGGCAGCGTCTCTTCAGAAATGTAACACATGCCTGGATAAACGGTTCCTATGATGGGTAAAAAATTTAAATAAATGAATAAACATTTTAGGTTTCAGTGACTAATACTTAGCAAAATGTGATGGAATTGAATTGATCTCCATTTAATTCACAGACTTACCCCATGCTCTCGGATTTTGTCAGTCAGCCATTTATCAAGTTTGAGGTATTCACGGCGGGAGGCAAGTGCAGCGAGGTCAATGACAAAGGCAAATGGAGTACCATTCAGCAGCATCGAGAGAGACTGAAAAGATAAGCTTATTTATTCATTTGGCACCATGGATGTTTAGATTCATTCTAGCCATAAACATCAATACATTTATTTGGAAAGTCAAAGATCAAACTCTTTGCACTGTATAAATAAACCTTTAGGTCCTGGGCCACATCCAGGATACGAGACAGCTTGGCCTGGTCATATTGCTCCCCTCTCATGTACCACTCAGCCATTGAATGCATAATCAGCTGACGAATGGAAGGAGACTGCCCCTGTTGAGTAGGAGGCCAAACAAACAGGTTGCTTTGAGTAGAAGATCAAGGTAGAAGAACAAAACAGTCATCCAAAAGTGATGGGATATTGATTTACTGAGGTAAAATTATAAAATGACCAACCTGTCCATGCCACGCATAGTGCAGAATAATGGCAGAGTTGGGGTGGTTGCCCAGAAAGATTGGCATGAGAGTGGAAATGAGCTCATGGCGTAACGTGTGCCAGGAGGTGGAGATCTGCAGTAGTGCCAACACCAACATGTCCGGGCAGTGCTTGATTGGAAAATTGAAGAGCTGCTTCACCTGCTCGTATTGCCCAACCTCAGAGAGTCTGAGAAGACTCTCCACCAAGTCCAGACTTTTCCTGCGGGAGGTCACAAAAACTTTATGAATGAAATCAGCTGCAAGTGTCCGATACCTTAAGAGACGCAAACTTCTAAAGAGTTATTCAAACCTTTTATATGTTGAGGTGAATGTTGTCAGAGTAAAACCCTAAACGTGTACCACATTTAATATTATATCCCCTGTGTAAAGCAGTAAGAACTAGGCTTCCATACCATGTAGCAATCTCCCTGTTGTCATCCTCAGGTGGGGCTTTCAGGAGGTCAATGACCACAGTGTGACAGGGGTAGTCAGCAAAGCAGAACACATCTGGGTTCATCAGGGAGTGCTGAACAAACGACAACTGGAAAACAAAGCTCACATTGTTAAATACTGTGCCAAATTCTTACCATTTTGAAGATACACTTTAGACTGTCTTCTACAAGCTAGCCAATGGACATCGATTACCTGTCCCTCAGCATGCTTCCACGGACGGTAAATTAGGTCCACAGGGAAGACCTCCATCCCTAGCCCTCGTTGGATCCCATACACCACGATCTGCAGGCCTTTACTATCCCGGATTATAAATCCAGGGTGGTCCAGTTCATACGTCACCTCTTTGAAGTTCAGGTTAGGATTCTAGAGTCATGAAAAAAATTTACATAAAAAACAGAAACGTTTTATACAATTTACTATTTGGCACTTAGAAGAAGTTTCTGCAAAGATCCAGAACTAGTGTGGGACAATCTCTGAAAAATATATTAATAATAACGCATTGTTGAAAATGACAATATCAATTAGGATTTACCCAACTTTTCTTGGCTCATTTCTTTTTTTACGAACACTCAATATCCACACCGCTCTCTGTGAGCTTTAGTTCACCAACTAAAAACAAATGTGGTGCGGGAACTGAGGGCATACATACAACCTTGAAATATATTAATCAAGCAAAAATTCATTCCAAGTAGTCCTTTGCCATTTCAATTTTGCAAACACCTATATTGAAATGATAGTTTGATTTATTGTGCAGCTCTATCTACCAAGAACTGGAACAAACTGAAGTTTATCCACTGAACAAACATGTTTAATCTCACAAAGGAACCACCATACAAAAACAGCCCACAATTATAAGAATATATTCTAAAGTTAAAGCCTTGTGCTGTTTAAATAGGGAGAACTGTTCAATGATGCAAAGGCAGATTCTGAGCAGCCACTAATAATGAATAAAAACATTAGACACCCAAATGCAAGTTTACGGACTTGGGATAACATATAAAAATATGTTTATATTATAAATAAATAATTTAATAATAACAGATTTATACATTTGAACACAGCTTAACTTTGCACATAACACAAATCTATTCTTTCAACCATTTGATGTCCTTTAACAACAATCTGTATTAAAATGGTTGAACAACAACTGGCAGCGCTCCAGGAAATAATAGCAAGTCACTTTAATTAAGAGTTGTAGTGTTGACAACAGTAATTACACTCTTATTTACTATAGTCAATTACTATTAAAAAACAATAAATGCTCCTAACAACCATTCAGCAAAAAAAAAAACCATGAAGATTTATTTTTATTTATTCAAAGCCTTTTCTTACCAGTTCTTTGAAGATGTCAATGAGGACCTCAACATTCCACGTATGTGCCTGTGAACCGTCGCTCTTATCCTTCCCATCACTCCAAAGTCCACTTCCTGGAGCAGAGATGGACTGTGGGGAAAATCAAAAAGACACATAATGACTATGTAATAATGTGTGAAGTTCATTAGAACATGTAATTAAACTAGAAGAAACATATCCTCACTGAACTTGAGCAGCAACCAGTACTGTCACTTCTGTTGAGCTCCATTTAAATGGTGCTTCAACCCCACCTGATACAAAAGCTGCACCGCGCTCAAAAACTAATTTGTGTGTACTCTATGCTGCATGGAAAAAAAAAAACATTTGGCTCTGCTCAAGCTCACCGGTGCACAAAGTTACAAAGTTAAGGCTCCCACATAGTCGGGCGTACGGTGAGGAGTACACAGACATTTGAGGTTTCATAGCCGTGTGTACCAATTTCCTACATTTCTCATGAGAAATTCCTACATTTCCCACACTTTCTGTTATGGCGTCATCGGACGAGGAGAAAGCGCTAATGTGCCAACTAAAGAAATTAAGGTGTTTATACGGCCATTAAAGTGGGAGTGCTTGGGGGTTCAGTTTGGCTGAGCTTTGACCGCGGCGCGCTGTGACAGGATTTTGCACACCCAGTAGACATTTTACACAAACAACAGTGTGCAAACTTACAGCGGATGCTGTGTTTGGTGTGCAAGCCCCCAACTTTTTTTTACATGTTGCTACCAGGTAGGGATAGGCAACTATCGTACTGCTTATTGTCACTGAAAATAAAACTGATAAAAAAAGTTCATCCTGTGATAAAGATAAATAGCGTTTGAAACACCCCCAAAACTCCATGAGAGCATCAATAAACGCTGCCTTTACATTTAAATACACAGTTAAATTAAACCATCACGTACTGTTAAGCAGCACAGGTGAACTAATGAATGTCACGGTTCTAGTGAAGCAGCATATATGGCTGAATTTTATTTCTGGAGAGGTATTATTTTTGTGTAGCTCTGACTGTATGCAACAGATTTACAGCCAAATGGATTTTGGTGACTTCCTTTATGTTTTCTATTGTCACAAGAAATACAGCATGGTAAAAGTTTCCATCTCTACTTCCAGGGTCCCAGAGTTTCATGCCCTACTGGCAGATTTAGGAATGGAGCTAAATTGGGGCCATAAAGTTTGTTCAAAAAAAAAATTTGAACCTAAAAAATAAAAGTTTGTTCAAAAGCAAAACATTTGAACCTGAAACATTATTTTGAACCTCCCCGAAAAAAATTTGAAAACTGTAAAAAAAAGTTTTGCAACTTAAAAAAAAAAACATGTAAAACTGGAAAATAAGTTCAAAACTACTTTTCAGATTCAAGTTTTGTTTTTTTTTACTTGCAGATTTTTTTTTCGGCTTCAAACTTTTGGCCCCGTTTTGGCGTGGGGGGCGGGGCCTCAGATCACGGGGTGAGGAATCATGACTGACAGCTCAACACAGCGGCTGAACAACATATTCCCAGCTGTTGCATTCAGGGACCGTGGGAACTGGAATTATCTGTAATACATCATTGATATTCTATATATATATGATTGGTTTTGAAAGATAACATGCTTCACCAATAGAAGCAGCTTACGTGAAAACACGACGTGCATCTCGGAGGAGAAAATATGATCTTGACTGATTTGCACAGCATTTTAAGTCCGTGTTGCAGATTTCCCATGCTCTCAACATCAAGCAAAAGAACTAAGCGGCGGGAATGAAACCAGATGCAAAACGAGCCGGTATTTTCCAAATATCCTTGCATAATTAAGCCTGGACTTGTTTTCACAAGGATTGGACTCGGGTTTTGGTTTCTGGTGCATTTTTGATTAAAACGTGTTTGGTCTTCATTTAGTGAAGTGACTCACAGCCAGGGGCAAACTGGCATACGGGGCAACCGTGGAAATCCCCGGTGGACCACTGGCTTGGTGGGACGGTAGTTCACTTTGTATGTGTATATATATATATATATATATATATATACAGTTTTTAATGAGTGCCACTGTTTGTTTTTGTAGCCCGGGCTTTTTTTCTGATCTCCGCTCTTCATTGCCAACTCAGCTGGCCGCCCTGCAGCGCATGTTCATGTGTTACAGATCAGCTGTTTGCCAGCGCACAGCAGAGATGATCTGCCAGACTGGAGCAGAAGAGAGGTTTGTCTGAGCTATTGCACTCTGTTGGCGGTCAGACCTCTCGGAGTTTCTCCGATCCTCGGTCCCCAGAAGCGATCACACACTCTATCTAAAGACTCTTAAAGGAACGACTCTCAAACAGTTTCTAACTTTCAGCTCCTTTAATATAAATTAGGCAGAGGAATGATTACAGAGATCAGCGCCGAGGCTCGTCTGTGAAAAAGGGTGACGTAGAACCCCGATAGAAGGTCACATATAGTTTTTATATCTGGCACTCCGATGCAATGGATGTTCCCTCCCTCAGTGTTTATCAGTAGACTATGTGTCACCATTGTGGTGCCTATCTGGTAGGTTGTGTAGTAGAGGGTGTCCATCCTTAATCGAAGTGTGCTGTAGGTTTCTAATCAAACCAGTTACAGCCTGCTCCACCATCAAACCCAGTGCCCCAGCCACAGGTCATTCACGACAAACCTTGGGCCATTTATCCTTGTAATGTGTGTCGATGAGCTTTCTTTGTTAGGGCTAGCGAGATAGAAGCCCAGAATGCAGACGAGCAGGCAGCGTGATGGTAAGTGAAAAACAATTTAATAAAAAACAAAAACTCACTCTCAGAAGAGGCAGGAAGAAAACAATAAACTGACAGGTAGGACAGGCTTGGCATGATCCACAAAACAAGACATGATTTGAGAAATGTTTCCGCGATGTGTAAACAGAACAGGTGTGTATATATGGAGTGTGAACCAGGTGAAGCAAGACAGATTAACTAGGTGCAGGTGAACCGAATAAAGTTGATTAACAGGGAACACAACGTGACAGGAGCAAAACAGAACGCAAATCCAAGGAAACAAACTGATAGAACTATAACTAGAAAAACATGAAACAAAAACATAAACAGGAAAATAATAAACAGAAGCATGATTCAAAACTTGAGCTGTGAAGAACATATAAAGAAAAAACCCGAAACATAAACCAAACAACCCCAAATCATAACATTCTTGTCCTATTCTAACAAAAAGGAAACATTAGAACTTATGCTTTATATCATTATGGTATAAATGGGAAAAACTGCTATGAGTCATATAAATAAAGGTTATCTTTAACAGGTTGATATGGCATAGTTTAGGGCACAATGGTCCAGAAACATATCAGCGCCCCACAAACTGTCGCATCTTCCGTACTTGATGTCGCGCTCGCCCTGCGTCTGTGCAGGGCGGTGGGTCGGTGGTTCATGGGCTGAAGAGTGAACCACCGGCCCACGAGCTGAATCACCAGCCCAGCGCCCTGCGTCTGTGAAAGGCGGTTATTAAAAACTAAACATTCACAAAATAAGAAATGCCTAAGCCAGCGGTCCACCGGGGATTTCCACGGTTGCCCCGTATGCCAGTTTGCCCCTGGCTGTGAGTCACTTCACTAAATGAAGACCAAACACGTTTTAATCAAAAATGCACCAGAAACCAAAACCCGAGTCCAATCCTTGTGAAAACAAGTCCAGGCTTAATTATGCAAGGATATTTGGAAAATACCGGCTCGTTTTGCATCTGGTTTCATTCCCGCCGCTTAGTTCTTTTGCTTGATGTTGAGAGCATGGGAAATCTGCAACACGGACTTAAAATGCTGTGCAAATCAGTCAAGATAATATTTTCTCCTCCGAGATGCGCGTCGTGTTTTCACGTAAGCTGCTTCTATCGGTGAAGCATGTTATCTTTCAAAACCAATCATATATATATAGAATATCAATGATGTATTACAGATAATTCCAGTTCCCACGGTCCCTGAATGCAACAGCTGGGAATATGTTGTTCAGCCGCTGTGTTGAGCTGTCAGTCATGATTCCTCACCCCCGTGATCTGAGGCCCCGCCCCCCACGCCAAAACGGGGCCAAAAGTTTGAAGCCGAAAAAAAAATCTGCAAGTAAAAAAAAAAAAAACTTGAATCTGAAAAGTAGTTTTGAACTTATTTTCCAGTTTTACATGTTTTTGGGGGAGGTTAAAAATAATTTTTCAGGTTGAAATTTTTTTCATTTGAACAAACTTTATGGCCCCAATTTAGCTCCATACAAGTGCTGCTGGTAAAAAGACAGCTTTGAAAATGTAACAGAATATCAGTCTTCTTGGAAGCAAAATTTAAAGAAACAGTGGATAACCTTATGACCTTTATTGGGTGGGTTTGGACCTGCCTATCTTAGCTCCTAGACCAAGTCTTGTTTGCAATGTTTAATCTGTTTTCCAAGTATCCAACGTATGGCTGGGCAATATAACGAACAGATTCAATGTATAAGGCTTTGTGTCACATGCGATGCATACAATCAATATCCTGAGTACTCAAGAATAAATTTCCACAACATATATAGTGATATATCAAACAGATTTCTACCCCTAATCTAAGGTGCCCCCTTGGTATCCTCATAGCTTATGCTTAATCTAAAAGGTTACTTACCTGAAGTGGGATACCATCAGATAGGCCGGAGTGTGTACGAGCCATCATTCCCAGAACCCTGGCTACCTGGCTGGCCGTCACCTCTCTCAAACCATACTGGAGGATTATGTTCCTGCATTCATCAAGACTGGAGACAGAAGGACACCAACCATGTCAATAAAAGAGAACAGACCAGACTTCCTCCAATTCATTTCAATTCAGTTTTATTTATGAAGCTCCAATTCACAAAACGTTGTCTCAAGGCACTTTACAAAGTCGATTCGATCGAATAATACAGATTTCAAGGCAGGTTCATACATTCCAATTAATCCTAATTATCAAACACTGTAGTGAAATTCAGTTTATTTAAATTGGTTAAAAAGTTTTTTAAGGAAACCCAGCACCGAGTATCAAGTCATTGACTTGCGGCATTCACTCCTCCTGGATGAGCATGTAGCGACAGTGGAGAGGAAAAATTCCCTTTTAACAGGAAGAAACCTACAGCAGAACCAGGCTCAGTGTGAGCCTGGTTCAACAAATTGGGGGTTAATTTGCAACCAATTGTTGCAGTGATGCAACTTTATATCAGAAATCAAATAGAATTTTTTCCCCCCAGAAATATAGCATTTTTAAAACATTTTGCAAGACCATACTGTATTTTACGTCCAGTATTTCTTCATACACACTTGCTGTGTTTAACGCATAAGCAGATTCAATATAAAGTTGGAAAGCTGAGATCCTTACAATTTAAATCATGCAAAGTATTTTATGATAAAAATATATAAATGACAGGATGGCTGGCAAAAACAGAATAACTGAAAATTAAGCAGAATTTATATATAGTTTAATTTAGTTGTGTCCAAAGTTTGTTCTCAATGGCTCACACTCTGATCTTACTGGTGCAATGTGCAATCAATGAAGACTGGCTATCAGGCTGGTCCAATTTAACCATGAAACCTCCCACACTAAAATGACAGGTGTTTCACTTTCATTGTCCAACCCCTGTATCTATACAGCATCTCCTTTTTGCTTTAGTTACCACTGGATTAAATGAATTGGAAGATGCTGTAGACTGATTTTGCTTATTAAGTTTGAAACATGTTAAGTCATTTACAGGATGAAATTGTCAGAGAAAAAAAAAGTGTGGAATTTGTCTGCTTTTACTACAGTTCAATGAACTTACCTGGCACAAAAGCCATAACCAACTTCCTGAATGAAGTCTGCAAGAGAACTCTCCATGATGGTCTTAGCTAAGTCCCCGGAGTCTGCTAAGATCCTGTCCATGGGAATGTCCCGTTTTTCAGGGTACAGCAGTGGTGCGAGCACCACAGGACAGCGCTCCTGGGGGAAATCTGAGAAACAGGACACAAATATGGTCATAGAAGTTCAGTTTGAGACGTTAGTGACTCATGACCAGACAGATTGATAGTACGTTTTTTATACCTCGGCAAAGTGTCTTGAGGAAGGCGTCAATCTGCTCCTGCCCAACCCCACAGGCTCCCTTCTGTCCAAACAGTAGATGGGAGAGCAGCAGGTGCAACACCTCTATGGGAATGTCTTGGAAGCCACCTTCTTGGTTTCCTCCGAGATCTGCGTCAACGTATGACCGCAGAATATCGGGAAGTTTCTGCTTGATGAACTGTGCAGCTGAAACAAACACAAAAACAGAAAAAAAATTGTCAGGGTTAAACTAAAAATAAGAAATTAGCACGATGCTGAAAATACTTTATGTTCAAACATATGTGAGGCTCTACTACAGTGCTTACCGAATCCCCGAAGATCTGTGTTGCTGGAGTTAAGCAAAGCAAGGCCAAAAATTACCTGGAAAATGGAAAAATAAATCATTTAAAGATGGTTCAGCCATGTCTAATAACTTCTGTGTTAAACAGGACACAATGGTTTTTAGTTGCAGTCGTTTTGAGTTAACACATATCTCTAGAAGTCCAGTGAAAACACCATCTTACCTCTTGAACCTTGCTGAGTTTAAGTACTTTACTCAGTTGAGTAAACAGGTGGGCAGATGGCTTCAAACTCTAAAAGATAAATTAAGGAGAAACTCTTAGATCAAATGAGCTTCAATTGTTTACATTTTCTGATTGATGCAAATATTAGACATGCAGTAATTAGCCTACAATACTGCAGTTCTGTTACATAATTATTTAATGGACCAAATTTCACTTCAACCCTAAAATCTGAGAAAAAGACAGAACCATATATGCAAAGCAAGAGCGAAGGATAACAAGCTGAGCTCCAAAACAAAACCGATGATAGAACCACTGGTTGCCGATCCAGAGCCGTCAAAGTAGTTAAGGAAATGACCAGTGTGAGCTAACAGAATGTGTTAGCATTTTATAACCCTTGGTCCTTACCTTCTGGTAGTGCAGGGGATTGTCGATGGCGTAACAGAGAGTAGAGATAAAGTTTGGCTTTGATATCAGCGATACACACTCCTGAATCAGAAATTGTGTCTGCAAGGGAGTAAAAAAAAAAAAAAAAGATATGTATCAACAGATGAAACAAGAACATCTTAAAATAAAAAATTTAACAATTAGCAGTAAGATATGTCAGACTATTCAGACGTTAAAAGGAGGAAACTGCTTTCAGTGAACAGACTTAAAGGGTCATTTTCCATTTCTGTTTGGTAAGACTTCTTTTATACAGAACAAAGGACTGGTTTAAGTTAAAAGTTTTAAAATAGCTCATAAAGCCAAGACATAAAGACATGCTATAACAACCACCCAATCTGGTGATAAAGAGAAATCCAAAATATTTTTCTTATTAACGATTACCTGGTGAAAGTCCTTGCCACTGCTTTTACCATCGCCACTAAAATCCACATGGGAGAAGAGACAGCGTAGTAAATGCCTGTCTGCCTCAGGACCGTGACGATTTACAATCTGGAATCACACATAATGGGGAAAAGGTGTTTTACACAATCCATGGAGATAAAGCCTTCTACTAGCTCTTCAATAAGCAATCCATATCTCCTTCTCAAAACAGCTGTTCAACGTGAGGCTTTGAGGTATTGTATTTAGTTCCTTCCACAGATATACAGGTCCTTCTCAAAATATTAGCATATTGTGATAAAGTTCATTATTTTCCATAATGTAATGATGAAAATTTAACATTCATATATTTTAGATTCATTGCACACTAACTGAAATATTTTAGGTCTTTTATTGTCTTAATACGGATGATTTTGGCATACAGCTCATGAAAACCCAAAATTCTTATCTCACAAAATTAGCATATTTCATCCCACCAATAAAAGAAAAGTGTTTTTAATACAAAAAACGTCAACCTTCAAATAATCATGTACAGTTATGCACTCAATACTTGGTCGGGAATCCTTTTGCAGAAATGACTGCTTCAATGCGGCGTGGCATGGAGGCAATCAGCCTGTGGCACTGCTGAGGTCTTATGGAGGCCCAGGATGCTTCTATAGCAGCCTTTAGCTCATCCAGAGTGTTGGGTCTTGAGTCTCTCAACGTTCTCTTCACAATATCCCACAGATTCTCTATGGGGTTCAGGTCAGGAGAGTTGGCAGGCCAATTGAGCACAGTGATACCATGGTCAGTAAACCATTTACCAGTGGTTTTGGCACTGTGAGCAGGTGCCAGGTCGTGCTGAAAAATGAAATCTCATCTCCATAAAGCTTTTCAGCAGATGGAAGCATGAAGTGCTCCAAAATCTCCTGATAGCTAGCTGCATTGACCCTGCCCTTGATAAAACACAGTGGACCAACACCAGCAGCTGACACGGCACCCCAGACCATCACTGACTGTGGGTACTTGACACTGGACTTCTGGCATTTTGGCATTTACTTCTCCCCAGTCTTCCTCCAGACTCTGGCACCTTGATTTCTGAATGACATGCAGAATTTGCTTTCATCCGAAAAAAGTACTTTGGACCACTGAGCAACAGTCCAGTGCTGCTTCTCTGTAGCCCAGGTCAGGCGCTTCTGCCGCTGTTTCTGGTTCAAAAGTGACTTGACCTGGGGAATGCGGCACCTGTAGCCCATTTCCTGCACACGCCTGTGCACGGTGGCTCTGGATGTTTCTACTCCAGACTCAGTCCACTGCTTCCGCAGGTCCCCCAAGGTCTGGAATCGGCCCTTCTCCACAATCTTCCTCAGGGTCCGGTCACCTCTTCTCAGTTGTGCAGCGTTTTCTGCCACACTTTTTCCTTCCCACAGACTTCCCACTGAGGTGCCTTGATACAGCACTCTGGGAACAGCCTATTCGTTCAGAAATGTCTTTCTGTGTCTTACCCTCTTCCTTGAGGGTGTCAATAGTGGCCTTCTGGACAGCAGTCAGGTCGGCAGTCTTACCCATGATTGGGGTTTTGAGTGATGAACCAGGCTGGGAGTTTTAAAGGCCTCAGGAATCTTTTGCAGGTGTTTAGAGTTAACTCGTTGATTCAGATGATTAGGTTCATAGCTCGTTTAGAGACCCTTTTAATGATATGCTAATTTTGTGAGATAGGAATTTTGGGTTTTCATGAGCTGTATGCCAAAATCATCCGTATTAAGACAATAAAAGACCTGAAATATTTCAGTTAGTGTGCAATGAATCTAAAATATATGAATGTTAAATTTTCATCATTACATTATGGAAAATAATGAACTTTATCACAATATGCTAATATTTTGAGAAGGACCTGTACATTAGAACAAAATAAAACTAAGGAATTTCTGTTGCAAAACCAATAACAACCAACTTCTGATGAGCCTGAGACAGGCACAGTGAGCAGACTAAATCATTATTTCTTGATAGCAAAACAGCAGCAGTCTCCATTCTGTTTTGCGACCATCTCTGGCCCAGTACTAACTTTCTTGGTACCTCCTCAGAAGCAGGTCCCATCAGGGCTGAGCAGGGCAGAAATGTAACGTGAACAGACTGCTGTTCACTGATTGGCTATGGTCGTGATCAGCTGTAGCAGTGGCATGAGAAGGTGTTCACTAAGGTAGCAGAGAGAATGACACCAAAGCTGAAAAAACTCAAGAGTAACTACAACAATATTAAGGACCACAGTTGTCGAAGTGGGTCAAAACGAAAGCTGTGGCAGTTGTTGAAAATCACTGTTAGAGTACAAGATGTGCGACATGAGTGTTTATTTTACTCTGCATGTTTGTACTTGAAACACATCTCATGTTTGGTAGACTGACACCAAAGGGTTAGCAGCACTGATGGCTGGAGGTGGGGCTTCAAGCCATAATTCCAGCCACCAGTGAGTTGATGGAAACCCAACAGCTTTTGTGCGGAGTGGCACACGATTGAGTGGAGTGGAGCCGTGCGGTGCTGGAAGCGTGAATGAAAAAGAGGCAACGATGATTGATGACTTCCTAGAATGTAAAGAGCATGGGTGATATGAGGAAAACAAAGTCAAACGTACATTTTGGGGGTACTGAAAATTTGGGTTTTTTCATAACTATTTTGCTATAATATAGTTGGAGTCATTGACTCACATCACTGCCCCTTAAACTGAAAACTAAACTCTGCAGCTAGCTTTGTTTAAAGAGGCAAAGAAATTTTCCCCAAACTGGTGTCTAGATGACAGCCAAACTGAACAAAGGATGTCAACATATTAGTTTAGTCAAGTACATAAAAACATTTATTTAAAGTGTCAACACAAATCTGTATGAGTAAGAAACACAATGACTATCACTGTCATACACAAGAGGTACTTTTGGGTTTCATATGGAGAAGTCTTTGTATTTCATGAAAATGCAAGAAATTAAATATTCATTAAATGAGCCACTGTGGACAAGCTACCCACAAAGGAATTGAATTAAATGGCAAATCTCCTGTATCCTCTGACAGTTTACATCAAGATCAGGAAGCAGATATACAGATTTAAATTAAACATCATACAAAAGAAGCATAGTGGATGTTGCTACTACTTACATGCTGTATTTCTTGCTGGCTGGCTCTGTAGTTTTTCTTTGTTAAATTGTCCACCAGATAACTGATTTGAGACAAAGCCAGCGAGAGCGAGTCAAGATTCATTGCTGGTTGGGGCGGAAGCAAGCAGCCGAGCACGGCGCAAAATCACCATTATTCCCCTTTAGTCACTTCAGTGATAGGTTACTTCTGCTCCCCCCCCCCAAAAGGTGTGACAAATGTTGACTTCCAAATGTGTTCTCCGATCAGTGGTTCCCAGTGCAAACAGGTAGAATCCTTCAGTTTAAAACCATGGACAGCATCTGTAAATGAAGAACAACTTTTTATAAAACATTTAACAGAAAAATGTTTTGTGTGAACAACACTATGTGAACAGCTAATTTTAAGACAAGACAATGTTATTCATAAAGAACAGTTAAATGTATTGTCCTACCAAGCAAAAGCACAAATGTGCTAATTTTACTCTAGAATTTGTTCCATTTAAGTAAAACCCACATAAGGCGCGTTTCGACTATGAGACCCAAAACATTTTTCCTCCAGAAATTGTAGTTCCCAGAACTTTTTATCTTACAGTGGTGGTCAGTGTTTACACTGTGCGGTCCAAACCAAGTTGTGCTGAATATGTTTTTTATTTTATTTTCATAATTTAAACCAGGTGAAGCTAAAGCTATGCCACTTGAGGAGTTATGGATAGATCATATTTACAGACAAAGAGGGGTTTTCATCCTAAATGCAAAATGTACATATTTTTTGTACAGTTTTGGCTTTATTGCTGCTCCAAGTGGGTTGCTTTTGTTGCAAATGGCAGGTTTTAGAGTGTGTATATGCCAGTTAACGACCACTTGATTACTAAATTAGTTGACGATTATTACAATACTCGATTAATCACGCTTAATCCAATAAATTGTTTGATTCCCAATTATACCAGCATGTCACTGCGATCTGGGGATACACATATCCGCCCACCACAACATCGGAGTTTCAAATGTAAAATCTGGCCAAAGACAGCATGATCTCAAATTGTTTCATAGCAGTTATGCTTTAAAAGCCAAGTACTGTTGCACTAAACTTTGTGGAAAAGTGTAACTATAGCAGTATTTCGGTTAACTGCATCAATCCCAACTACTAAGTGTGTGCAGGAAAGAAAAGTTAAATCGCCAAAATAAAAGGACGAGTTTTTTGGCAATAAAACTATACCTAATAATTCTGTCATAGTGATTACACCAAAAAACTTAAGAGTTACTCGAAACCTTATGGAAAGGTGTAACTTCAAACAAACTTTAAATGCATTTCCCTGAGGCAGTCTTTCATGTTTCCTCTTGGAGCAAGAGAAAAGGATCAAAAACCATTGGTCTAGATTACAACCTGCTGATTTAAAGATATTTCTGTGATAATTTGTTGTGTTAGCAAACTAAAACACAAAAGAATCACAACTTCACAAATAGCACACCGTTTAAAAAAGTTCGTCTTCGGTGTAGAATAACCCGGTTCAGATTGACTAATGTAAATATTTTCCATTTTATACTATAGCTGACCAATCCAAACTTAGCACAGATTAACAAAAAACTGCAAGTAAAAAGATGCCCTTATTACCCAAGAGTTAAATCTAATGCAAACTTCAGTGTCGTCCTTTCAACGCATTCCAGCAAGTAGATATAAAAATAACAAAAGTCTCTCTGTGGACAAAGAACGTGCTAATGCAAGTTAGCAAATCTAAGAAGCTAACGCAAGTGAAAGTAATAAAGCAAAGTGTTCGAAGGAGTCTTGACACTACTACGTATGTTACTGATATGCAAATATTTTACTAGCTTTGGAAAAAACTAGCGACCACACATCAGTAACCCATAAGGAAACCAAGGTGTTTAGATCAGCTAGCACCACCATGACGCTGGTAAACACCGTTAGGAGCCTAGCTAATATATCTAATCAATTGAACGCCAGTAAAACATAGCTCACTATCCATTAATGTATGATATGATAAAGATGTGTTCTCCGTTAATATTTAAACTTTGAAAAGATCAACATAGGAAATATTTCAAATCTTCTCAAAGCTACAGCTCACAAATTTAGCATTCACGAGAAGCTAACGTTAGCAGCACGAGCATGTTTCATATAATTGTGGACGGAACGGAAAAAAATAAATCAAATATTATACAGTTTTAAAAGTTCATTCATTCATATGATTGGTTATAAGGATTCCTGTAGTCGCTATAAAGCTTTAATTTAAACATTTATAATTAGTTTTACAAGATATAGTTCGCCAACGGCAGCATTAGCCTTGTTAGCTCGCCTCCCCAGGCTCCAACTAATCTCTGAATATGCTAACGTAGCTACAAATGTTGATTTATTAAAACAATCAATACAAATCAACTCAGCCAAATGTGCGCGTCGTAAGATACCACCTACAGAACACAAATGTGATATCTAATTTACCTAAACTAAAAGAAAAATTGACTAAACAGAAGCTACTTTTTTTGCTAAAGAAAATGACAGCTGTTTTCAGGAATTAGACTCCCCCTTATGTTGGTGGAAAACGGACATCCTTCCTGTTTAAATCTCTGGTTTTGCTTTGTATGTAATGCTTTCGACTGATATTTGTTAAATAAATTTTCAGTCTCACCGTGCTTCCAGGAAAGTAGTTCAGATCGTCATTCCTTCTAGTTTCCCCACAACAAACTTGATGAAATGGAAGGGTTGCAGCGCCTCCAGTTCAGGTTGATTTTCAAAATAAAATGGCGTCTGTCACCGCCATGGCGCGCTCACGCTACCAAACGGGGGCGTGCATGAGGTGCCCACTAAGTTCACCTGAAGTAAATAATATAAAGATTTGAAGCAACTAAATTAGCAGTTTTTCCATTCTGTCAGCACAGATGGGATTTGGCGTGTACTTTTGATTTTTTCTCTTAAACAGTTTTTTCGCTACTAAAAACACAGTAATACTGAATAAATTCCTGATACAGAAACCTCACGTTGTCTCGGAAAGCGGGGCAGGAGCAGTTCCTCTTAACAATTTGTTTTTACCACCTCTACAGCCGTTAAAAGTAAAATAAAAACGTAATTCCGTTTTATTGCTATAGTGTCAATAGGTCTGGCCTAATGTTGTATGGGGCCATTTGGGGCCCCTCTTCCTGCTTTGAGCATTACAACCACTAACAGAATTTCAATACAGATTTAGTAAAATCTAGGAGAGGGGGTCAAGTTTAATTGCCTGAGCCTAAAAGCAATCACGGATAACTGGTTATTATTTGCTGAAATTTTAAACAATTTGAAACATTTTAATTTATATCTGCCGAAACTGTCAAATCAAATTTAATAGTAATTTCATTGGTCTGTGTTGGAATTCATTTATGTGAGACCCAAATGTTTTGGGGCTCTGAGCAGCGATTAGTTTGCTTAGTTTGCTTCTGTGGTGGTCCGGCTCTGTGTGCCATTACTCAATAAATTTCATCTCACCACCTAATTAAGGTGTGAATCCATTTATAAAGACGTTTATGCCCATCCAAATATGTTTTAAAACAGAGAAACTAGATCCTACAAAGCACATTGGTAAACATAAAAAAAAAACAGTTTCTTAACATCCTATCTTTAGTGCAACCCCTAATCCTGAGCAAGCTTAAATCAACAGTGGAGCAGGGATAACCCCGTTTTAACAGGAAGAAACCGCCAGCAGAACCAGAGCCAGGCTCAGTATGAGCCCTTTCTGAACTGACTGGCTGTGAGTTGTGAGCACAGTAAACAGACAAAGCAATGAACACCTGCCATAAAGAAAAGAAAAGCCTCTTTCACACAACACTTGAAGCCAGCCCAGCTACGTTGATCTTCTTGCCATTCATTTGGAATAATCAGCAATGAGTCTTTACATCACTCTGGAGGAATGTTGGCCCACTCTTTGCACAATTCACCTGCATTAGAAGGTTTTTGAGTATTAATGAGCTGTTTAAGGTCAGGCTACAGCATTGGACCTTACACCAGGTTTGACTATGCCAATCCACAATCTTAATTGTTGTGTTGTTTTTTTTGGGTCATTAAAAGATTAAGTTGATGTAGGATGCATACATTCTAAAAGGTTTTAATTTTGTTTTGTCAGTCCACAAAATATGTTTCCTAAAGTGTTGGGGATCATTAAGATCTTCTTGAAAAATGTAACAACATCTTTTGCGTTATTTTTGGTCAGCATTGGTTCTGGCGCTGGAACTCTCCCACACAGACAATTCTTACTCAGTCTCTCCTTCTTATTGCTGAATCATTAACTCTGACTTTAACGGCAAGCAAAGCCTGCAGAGCTTTAGATGTTGTGGTTTCTTCTGTGACCTTCTGGATGGAAGGTTCATCATCAATGATTGTTTTATATTTATTCTTGTATTTCTTTAGTATAGGACGTGATGTATTAATTCAATTCAGTTTATTTATTTAGCGCCAATTCACAACACATGTTGTCTCAAGGCTCTTCACAAAAGTCAGGTACAAACATTCCAATTAATCCTAACCATTGAACAGTGCAGTCAGATTCAGTTATTTATTCAAATTGAATAAAAAGTGTTTCTATCTAAGGAAACCCAGCAGATTTCATCCAATCAGAGACTTGCAGCATTCACTCCTCCTGGATGAGCATGTAGAGACAGTGGGCAGTCACTGGCGTTGACTTTGCAGCAATCCCTCATACTGAGCATGCATGTAGCGACAGTGGAGAGGAAAAACTCCCTTTTAACAGGAAGAAATCTCCAGCAGAACCAGGCTTAGTGTGAGCGGCCATCTGCCACGACCGACTGGAGGTTTGAGAGAAAGAACAGAGCAGAGACACAAAGAGAACAAAGAAGCACTGATCCAGGAGTACTTTCTATGGGAAGGAAAAGTAAATGTTAGTGGATGTAGCTCCTTTAGTCATTTCATCTAGAAAGAAAAAACAGATAAACTCTGTGCCGGTTTTCAAGGTTAGAGTCTGAAAGAGAGCACATAGAGTTAGTCACAGTAGAAGCTCAGCCAGCAGCCATGTCTAGGAGAGAGAAAGGGTTAAACACTGAAAGCCAGGGCCATGTGGATCATCGGTAGAAGGTGAGCATTAAGTTGTTTCCAGCAGAAACTTGGACAATGCCCCTCTCCAGAAAGGTGTCACAGGTAGACACAGAGCCAGGCCAGGTGTAGCTTCTAGGAAAAGAAAAGAGAGAGAACACAAAGTTAAAAACTGAAATAACAGCAAATAATGCAAAATTGGAGAGTAGTGTGAGAATGTATCAAAGAGGGTGAAAGTGGTCATTATGTCCTCCAGCAGCCTAACCCTATAGCAGCATAACTAGAGATAGTTTCAGTTTCAGTTTATTTATTTATATAGAGCTTATTTACAACGATGTCATCTCAAGGCACCCCACAAAGTGTCCGGAACGGCGCGGGGCCGCCGGGGAGGCCAGACCAAACCACCAAGTGCCAGAGCCCGGCCACCCCAGAACGGGCCACGTGTAAGGCCACTAAGTAAAATAATAAACTGATAAAGTTTGTCCATCTGGAGCCCACCAATGACCATTGTTATACTAAAAACCACAAGGATTGGGATACCTCTCTCTGTCAGACTGATTATAACCATTGGAAAAGAGAAGGAGTCATAGAAGTAGCAGAAATTGAGGGTGTGTTTGCACCTCAACCATAACTGAGCCGGTTTAGACTAAACCTGACTCCCTTTACTCCATCCAACAAGGAGGGAGGAAGACGGAGGTAAATAAATAATAAAGATAACTCAGGATATCCTAAGCCACTATAACTATAAGCTTTATCAAAAAGGAAAGTTTTAAGCCTAGCCTTAAAAGTAGACAGGGTGTCTGCCTCACGAACCAAAACTGGGAGCTGGTTCCACAGGAGAGGAGCCTGATAACTAAAGGATCTGCCTCCCATTCTACTTCTAGAGACTCTAGGAACCACCAGTAAACCTGCAGTCTGAGAACGAAATGCTCTGTTAGGAACATATGGAACAATCAGATCTCTGATGTATGATGGAGCTAGATCATTAAGGGCTTTATATGTGAGGAGGAGAATTTTAAATTCTGTTCTGGATTTAACAGGGAGCCAATGAAGGGAAGCTAAAATAGGAGAAGTATGATCTGCAGTGGCGCAGTTGGTAGCACTGTTGCCTTGCAGCAAGAGGGTCCTGGGTTTGATTCCAGTCCGGGAGTCTTTCTGCATGGAGTTTGCATGTTCTCCCTGTGCATGCATGGGTTCTCATCAGGTACTCTGGCTTCCTCCCACAGTCCAAAGTCATGCCTGTTAGGTTAATTGGTCATTCTAAATTTCCCTTTGGTGTGTGAATGAGTGTGTGCATGGTTGTTTGTGTGTTGTTCTGTGATGGACTGGTGATGTGTCCAGGGTGTACCCTGCCTCTTGCCAGTAGACTGCTGGAGGCACCAGCTCCCTGTGACCCACTACAGAAGAAGCAGTAGAAAATTATCTATCTTATTAATTTTCATCAGAACTCTTGCTGCAGCATTTTGAATCACCTGAAGGCTTTTAACTGCATTTTGTGGACATCCTGATAGTAAAGAATTACAATAGTCCAGCCTTGAAGTAACAAATGCATGGACTAGTTTTTCAGCATCACTCCTGGACAGGATATTTCTAATGTTGACAATGTTCCGGAGATGAAAGAAGGAAATCCTAGAAATCTGTTTAATATGGGATTTAAATGACATGTCCTGGTCAAAAATAACACCAAGGGTTTTTACTTTATTATCGGAGGTCAATTTAATGCCATCCAGGTTAAGTGATTGACTAAGCAGTTTCTTTTTTTAAGACTCCGGTCCAAAGACAACAACTTCTGTCTTGTCTGAATTTAGAAGCAAAAGATTTAAAGTCATCCAAGTTTTTATGTCTTCAAGACATGCTTGTAGTCTATCTAACTGGTTGGGTTCATCAGGGTTTATGGATAAGTAAACCTGAGTATCATCAGCGTAACAGTAAAAATGTATTCTATGCAGCCTGATAATTTGACCTATTGGAAGCATATATATATAGTAAAGAGAATTGGCCCAAGTACTGAACCCTGTGGTACTCCACAATTAACCCTGGAGTTTAAAGATGATTTATCATTTACATGAACAAACTGGAATCTGTCAGACAGATGAGATTTAAACCAGCCTAGCGCTGTTCCCCTGATCCCTACATCTTATTCCAGCTTTTTTAAGAGAATATTATGATCGACTGCATCAAATGCAGCACTGAAATCTAACAGAACCAGTACAGACACAAGTCCATTATCTGAGGCCATAAGAATATCATTAGTGACTTTCAGCAGAGTTGTTTCAGTGCTATGATGAGCTCTGAAGCCTGACTGAAACTCTTCAAACAGGTCATTGCTGTGTAAATGCTCACACATTTGATTAGCAACTGTTTTCTCAAGAAGTTTAGATAAGAATGGAAGATTGGATATAGGTCTGTAATTTTTCAAGTCATCTCGATCAAGCGATGGTTTCTTAAGTAAAGGTTTAATTACAGCTACCTTAAAAGCCTGTGGTACATATCCATTTACTAAGGATAAATTAATCATATCTAAAATGGGGCTGGTAATCAGAGGGAACACTTCCTTAAATAATTTGGTTGGGATTGGGTCTAACATACAAGTTGAAGGTTTAGATGAAGCTAATATTTCTGATAACTCAGGAAGCTCCACAGGATCAAAACAGTACAAACACAAATCAGGTTCTGCAGTTATTTCCAATGTTGTCTCACTTGCTGAGGATGAAGTAATTATCTTCAGGAGTATGTCAAAGATTTTATTTTTAATAGAATCAATTTTATTTAAGAAGAATCCCATAAAGTCATGACTGCTGAGAGCTAAGGGAATGGATGGCTCAACAGAGCTATGACTCTGTGTAAGTTTAGCAACTGTACTAAAGAGAAACCAAGGATTATTCTTGTTCTCTTCTATTAATGATGAGAAATAAGCTGTTCTAGCTTGGTGAAGTGTCTTTTTATACAACAGTAGGCTATTTTTCCAGATTAAGTAGGAATCCTCTAGGTGTGTAGAGCGCCATTTTCTCTCCAATTTTCTAACACTGTGCTTTAAAGTACGCAGATCTAAATTAAACCAAGGAGCTAGCCTCCTATGAATAATTACCTTCTTTTTCAAGGAGGCTGCATTGTCTAATGCACCACGCAATGATGAAGAAACACTATGAACAAAATAATCAATTTGTAAAGGGGAAGAAACAAAATTATTGCCCTCCACTGTGCTTTTCTGTGATAATGAGGAAAGTGGAACAGATTCCTTAAAGGTTGTTACAGCATTGTCTGATAATGATCTACAATAATGACATTTTCTTTCAGGTGTGGAGTACTCGGTTAAATTAAACTCAAAGGTTATTAAGAAATGGTCAGACAGGACAGGGTTATGAGAAAATATTGTTATGTCTTTACACTCAATGCCATATGTCAGCACAAGGTCCAGAGAATGAAGACAAAGATGGGTAGGTTTGTTAATGTTTTGAGCAAACCCAATTGAGTCTAAGATAGCATTAAAGGCTATATTTAAGATATCACTTTCAGTGTCAACATGAATGTTAAAATCCCCCACTATAATAACCTTATCTGTATTTAACATTAAATCAGATAAAAGGTCTGAAAACTGATCTAAAAATTGAGAGTAAGGACCTGGTGGACGGTACAAAACAACAAACAGAAGTGGTTTTAGTGCTTTGCAATTTGGATGAGGAAAACTAAGGATTAAATATTCAAAAAGTTTTAGTTATTGATTGGTCTGGGACTAATCAATAAATCGAACCGGTTGCTACTCCTCCTCCTCGCCCAGTATTTCGAGGAATGTGAAAATTTTAATAATTAGTAGGAATTGACTCATTTATAGTAATGTAATCCTCTTGCTGCAGCCAAGTTTCTGTGAGGCAAAATAAATCAATCTGATTGTCACAAATCAGGTCACTAACTAGCAATGTCTTTGAAGAGAGAGATCTTATGTTCAGTAAGCCACATTTAATTGTTTTATTTTTATTTTTAGTCTGAGTTGTGTTTATTTTTATGAGATTTTCCTGATTTCCTCCTTTTGGATTATTTTTTAATCTATTCAACACTGTCTTAATAGGGTAATGGGTGGGTAGCAGTACAGAAGCTGCAGAGAGGAGTGTTAAACTACGACACTGTTTCCTGGTCTGAACCCTGGGTTGTCAGAGGTTTGGAGAACTAATAAATTCGTCCAGATTCCTAGAAAGAAGAGCTGCTCCATCCAAAGTGGGATGGATGCCGTCTCTTGGGATCAGACCAGGTTGTCCCCAAAATGTTTGCCAGTTATCAATGTAACCCACATTGTTTTTTGGACCCCCAGCCTACTTCATGTTGTCTACAGGTCTGACAGCAATCAAGCCTGTGTGTGGGTGGTGAAAGTGAAACAAAAAATATGTTTAATCACAGTTAAGTTATACTTTACTGAGGTGGGAGTCAAAACTATTAAATTATGATTTAAAAAGCACTGCTTTTATTTACTCTGGTTATCTTTGTCAGATACAAAAATTTTTTTGATGATATGAAACATTAAAGAGGGAAATAAAAAGCAAAAGAAAAATAAAAAATTGTAGGGGGTCAAATACTTTTTTATGGCACTGAATTAATAATCAATCAATTAAAGGTTATAATGTTGATATTTAAATTTCTAAAACATATTTGGCATAAACTTTTATATATTTTCGAAAGCAAGTGTAAATAAAAAAATCTAGAATTTATTGTTTATTTGTTTTAGCTCTCTTTTTATTGCAGCTGTTTAAGATGTCATTATCTGCTAAACTGGCTTAAATTACATTTAAAATGAATTAATTAACACCAGTATAGCATAAATGATACAGAAGGTGATAAATCAAGGTAGCCTGACCCCAGTCCTTCGGAATCAGACACCAAGCATCAAAACTAGGGGCACCGAGACCCCCGGGGTTGTGTGTTGAGCCTACTTTTGTATACCCTTTTCACCGGTGAGAACTACACCAACACTGCAAAGTTTACAGTTGAAACTACAAGGACTGATCAGAGGAGGAGAAAACCAAGGAGGTGATTATTGACCCTAGGGACAATAATCACCTTTTTACATAAAAGAAATAGACCATAACAAATCATTTCTTCACCTTCAATGTGGCATATATCCTTTACAATTCAACTCAAAAACAAATACTGTAAGTCTGTTAGAGGAAAATATTTCTTAAAAACTAAAAAGCTACAATAACTTACATACATAGCCCTCAGCTCTACAGTTATATTAAACACTACATTAAAAACAACTTGTAGACAAAAACTGCGGTTCTCTTGTTTGTCAGAAGTATCTTTCACAAAACAGGAGCTGGTCATTTAGTCGCTTGTCATTTCATTCTGCAGTTTTGGTCATTTTGTGCATTACCTTTTGGGCTGTCTGTGACTGGATATTTTATATTGACCATGTAACATTTTGTACCTGCCTTGTGGACGTTTTATACCTGCTTTGATAAATGGTGGCTCAACTGTATTTTCTATAATGGTCTACAGCAGGGAAATGTGGTCATGTGGCCTATAAAAATATTTACCTGCAAGTAGCCATTGCTGTACAGCACTTTGGTTGATGTTGTGTTTTAAGTGCTTTTTAAATAAAGTTGGACTGCATAAAGGTATTTTGCTTTAATAAGCTGTAATAAACTGCCTTTGTACATCTGAAGGACTGGCTCAAACTGGGATCAGTGCCAAAATCAGTAAAAATAGGGTTTTCTTTAAAGTATGATAAAGCATAATTTTGTTTTCCTCTCAAGCCAGTTGTTAAGTTTTACTTATATGGAAATCTTGAGTTTTGTATAAATGCATTTTTATAATTCTATTTTTACAATATTTATCTCTGAATGTGAATGTGTGTGTCTTGTACATATTTTTTGTTAGACTCATTATTGTTATTATTTACTGTAAAGCGTACATTTTGTCCTTTCCATGTGCCTTTTTACTATTTTTTTCCAGTTGCTAGTCTTTTTGACTTGATATGACTTAATATAGAGTCATCAGAAAATAACGAGCAGTTCTTTTAAATCATTCATGGGGTTTTTGCATTTTGTTTGTTTACAATATCTGTGCGCATGAATGAGAGTCGTATATTTTTTAAATACATTTTCACTCGATATGACTTAATATAGACTCATTTGAAAATAACGAGGAGTTCAGTCGAATCATACATGGGGTTTATGCATTTTTCTGTTTGTTTATTTATTTCCATAGTGTGTCGAAAACAACAGACAGAAACAAACATCTCCACTTGATCAGTTTTAATTTGAACCACCAGAAGCACAAACCAGTGACGCTGACTTTTCGCTTACAATCCGCTAGGTGGCGGTAGTTGCCTGAAAAGTGGCTCATCAGACCGAGTGACCCTCCTCATTTCCACTGTTGTTTCCACGCTACATACAGAAGTGGAGGAAAATAACACGACATTTTTCTGCTCCGTATGATTAAAGGCGTTGTTTCAGTCGAGGTGCAGTTGCAGTTTAGAGAAAATGTCGACTTGGGCGAAGCCAACCGCAATTGTACGGAGACCGTCCGGCAATTCAAACGGAAGGTTAGCTTCTGTAGCATTAGCAGCTAGCCTGCACAGAAGCAGTGAATAAAAAGTTTGGCAAATTACGAGTGCATGTTTCTGCATCGGTTCGCACTTCTATACCTAAATTATCGTAAACACCGACTTTAAAACGGTCATTGTTGTGTTGCAGTGCTCAGCAGCTACGTCTTTTCCGGAGAGCGGCTCCGTACCCGAGCAGAGAAGAAAGAACCGAGGAGCTAAAGGACGCCCTAGACAGGTAATAGCGGCTAACTGAGGCTAACACGGCGGCTTGAACGCATGACAGAGACGCAGGATGCAGATTAGGATACAACTATAACTGCAAACTAGACTCTTTGACAGTGTTTGTTTGCTGTCTATGGAAGCCCGGTTGGTTATTGTTTTTGGAGACTGTTGTGGTGTTTTTATACACACAAATTTAACTCATTATGATTTTAGTGTGTTATTCTTTCACTAAGTTGAATAAATATGTATTTGGAGCAATATTTGCCTCAACATGTAATATTTCAACCTGAAGCTAGTCTTTAAAACATTAGAATAAATAGGATATTTTTATCCAGCAGTTTTACTAACATCTATAATAAAGACCCTCGTCACTATTAGACTTTAGACAGCTCTAATGGCACCTGCCTCATCTGGATTATTTGAACCACATGAAAACATGTACAGTGCCTATTTTACATACTTTTCCTCAGTGTTAAACATGATACATCAGAAACTCTAGCAGTTTTGAGATTTTTTTATACTTCAGAACTTTGTCTTATTTAATTATCAAATCTTTATAAGAAATGTATGCATTTAACAAGAATATATGTACTTCTGATAGTATGTATTTGGAAGTCTGTAAATAAGTAAAAAGCCTGCGGAAAAAGGCATGAGATGCTCATCAAAAGACAGTTTTTGAGACAAAATTAATACACCCCAGGAATTAGGAATGTAGTAACATTTTGTTGATTTTAAGTTGTGCCTACCTGTTTAAATGCTGCAGAGCTTTGCAAATAATAGGTATGTGTACAAACATAAAAAACTGCATAGATAGAGAGGGAATTATTTTGTCACGGTAGCATCTATATTAGTCCAAACAGAGCAACAAGATAGAGTATAAAACATGCATTTAATGGATCACTTCCAACACATTTTGCAAACAACCGGATGCAAGTAGGATGTGCAGATGGAGGGGGTGGTGAGGGGTGATTGCTTCAAGCTTAAAATTTGCAAGTTGAAACAATGCAAGAAGAAGGTGGGATGTTCCAGTAGTGTAGAAAAGTTACAATCCAGCCTTGTTTTATTAATAAAATGAGACTCTAGAAAGTGGTAGCAGGGTGGTCCTTCCACAGGATTGTTTCTTTGGGCTATTTCAAATGATCGTTTTTCAGTTTAGACCTGATACTATTTTTGCAGAAGGGGAAAACAACCAGGGGAGACATTTTAAACGTTATCCTTCCGCTCAGTGTCAACTTTTCAGTTTCCACTATTGTACCGACTGTGTGTTCGTGGACAAGTGGCTCTTCAAGGTGTGTGGTTTCTGCAGCAGTGCATGCTGCACTAGTTAGGTCGTCCCCAACAACACCTGTTGTTTTTTTTTTTTAGGTTAGCTTTAACAAATGTACGCGTCTCAAGAATTTAAGTGTGGATTCTGCAGACATTTCTACAAAAAGACTAAATAAATAAAAAAACTTTATATTTGAACTAAATAATTGGAGTCCCCAACAACATGCACCTTAATACTCACCCTATTGTGTATTCTGGTTGTATCTCCTGTTTTTTTTTTTTTTTTTAAAGGATTTTTTTTCAGCACTAGAGGCCTTTATTTTTGATAGTAGGCAGACAGGAAGGAGGGGCAAAGAGAGGGGGAGACATTTGGCAAAGGTCGCCGGGTCCTGGACTCGAACCCGGGCCGCTTCGAGGACTGTAGCGTCCGTATATGGTTGCGCACTTAACCCCTACACCACCAGCACCGTGCCCATCCCTTGTTTGTAATTGGTGGTCTAGATTTTCAATGCACATGTATCCATATAATTTCATCATGACCTCAAGACATAAATTCATAATAATCCTGCAAATTTTAAGATTTTTTGCTGTTTTTTTTTGTTTTTTTTTGTTAGTTATGAGGAACTGGAACAGCTTCAAGGTTACTCCACTAGTGTAAAGTTTGAGGCATACAAGCCTCAGCCAAGTGGTGAGACTTTCATTTTCACTATGCTACATCTTTTATATTTTTGATATGAAATTACTCATTCTTGTCCCTTAAATAACCCCCACAATCTAACTTTGCACTCTCCTCCACCCATCCTATCTCCTCCCATGTTCTTCTAAATATTTTGCAGTCCTAAACCCTCCGGTCAAAGCTGAGGTTGCCAATCCGGCTGACAGGCGTAAATCTCTTTACCAGAAGTTCTACAAGCAAGTTCAGGATGAGAGAAAGCCGGCTGATTGCGTGGTCCTCTCTGTCACCAACAAGTTCCTGTGAGTTTTTTATTTTCTAGCAGTTATTCAGAGTTTTTATGAGGCTCCTTGAATCACTGTGAGAAATCTATTGCAGTTTAGTTTTGGATGTTCTGCTCAGGGTTTTTAGCATCGCTTTTGTTAGAAGGATGTGGACATTCTGTTTTTAATCTAGCTGTTATCTTCCCAACAGATAAGATTTATTTGAATTTCTTTTAATGTTCTTATTCTTACAATAACTGTTTTTTTTAAGCTCAGAGAATTTCACTCTTGCTTAAAAGTATTTGTCATTATTGAACATATATCCTTTATATAACATTATCTTTCATATTTTTCACAACATTGGCTATTTGAAGCCAATGTGATGGGAGCTGGGTTTAAAGATGCCAGGTGGTCATAAATGAACGCATTTAATCACACATAACTTTACACTAAATGACACAATTTTCAAATGAAGAAGACAAACATAAAGTTTATGACAAATTAGGATAGCAAACTTGTAGTCCACTTTGAGCCAAACAGAAATAAATGCAGCAGAATGAAGCTTGGCACAAATCATTCAAGAAGTTAAAACGCTCACAAAAAAGCCAGGGTTGAAATATTTGAACTTGTTGCACTCTATATGTTGCATCTAATTAAGGTTTCCGGTTCCACTTCTTTCTCGGAGCAATATAACTTTTGTTTTTTTCTCTTAACACAATGTGGAACAGCAGACATTCATATCAAACACAAACTATTTAATCTTTCAACCATCCCCACACAGAAAAACTACAATGGTTCAGACTAGTAATTGCCACTGATTTTGGAACATAAACAGTTTTTATGTTTGGACATCTACATCATAATTTTCTTATGTTAACATATAAACGCCGTAGGGACATCTTGTTGACTCGCTTTGTGTCTGATCGGTACTTATTGTTTTATTTCAAATTTCAGCATTTATTCTGAAGAATTTAAACACTTTCCTGTTTTTTTAGAGAAACGGATTTTTCTCCGCTGTCATACAAACATACAAATAAGTCCCCAAAAACACCAAACATTTCACATTTAAACTTAAATCTCTTTGTTGGTGCCTGTTGGATCGCTGTGTAGCCATCAGACAGGTAAGTCTTCATTTGCTTTGAATACAGTGACAGTTTAAAAAGTTTTCTATTCCAGGGTTTGCAAATCAGAACACAAGGGTTTTCCAACTCTGCGGTTCCATGACAGCCTGTGCCCCCATTTTATTGTACAACTTAGACACTCTCACTTATAACATTTTCATGACATTCACATGTAGGACCTCGGGGGTGGGCGCACTCAGTGGCATCAAGAGGGAGGATATCCCAGTAGCCTAACCTCTGGTGCCTGCGCTCACCTCTAAGGGTATAATTGCATGTAGACACTGAGGGTTCAGAGTGTGTGTGTGGGGGGGTGGCAGCAGACCCTCTTCCCCACCGTTTTTTTTCTTTTTAAATGCACACTACAACAACACGCGTCAACACCACATTTGAGCTGGCGGAGGCAGGCTTGGGGTCTTTTCACACCCCCGTTCGCTATTTCCCATCTGTGGTCGGAGGCCGGGAGAAAGAGTGGGCCCTCTAGTCGGGTCTGGGTTGGGGGTCGGGTCTTGGGGATTGTCTGGTGCTGGGGCTGGCGTTTCGGCTCTCTCGGGATCGCTTGGGTTCCCTTGGATCTCGGCCCCTGGTTTTGGGCCCTGGTCTGCCGGCTGGGGGGGTGCTGGGCTCCGGCAGGCGGGTCTTAGCCGGCGTTGATTGGGATGTGGCCCCGCTTTGGTGGAGGGGCTGGCCGGCTGGACTGCTTGGGGCGTCCCCGGGGTTTGGGGGTGGAGTTGGTGGGGTGCCCGGTAACTGGGGCCGCCGTGGCCTTCTTCCACTGCTTCCTTCTGTGGTTCTGGCCCATGGTCGGGCGCCGAGCTGCGGTTGGCACTCGGGTGGGTGGGGCGGCAGAGCATGTCTTGTGACTGCACCGGGGCGGCAGGCGGGTTGTGCTTGGCCTGGAGCGGTTGGCCTGCATGGCCTAGGTACCCGGCTGGTGCATGTATCCCTTTCGTGGACTAGTGAGCTGGGGCTGCTGGCGCTGTCTGGGGGGGTTGGGCGGGCTTGGAGGTGTGCTGCTCTGCTGGCTGTTGTGTTCGGGGGGGGGATCGGGGCTGGGGGGTGGCGTGGAGGGGCTGCAGCCTGTGGGTAGGGTGTGGGGTCACTGGCGTTTGGATCGGCTGGGCGGCGATGGTGGAGCTGAGCTGGATAGTGTTTCTCCCTGGGCGGTCGTTGCAGTGGCAGTGATGTAGTGTTTTTTGTGGCTGAGGGGGGCGTGGTTGGGGACACTGGCCCTGGGTGCCTGCCTCTGGCCGGGGACTTCTTGGTGGATGAGTTTGTCCTGTCATGGTGCGGGGTTGGGGGTCCTGTTGTAGGTGCGGTGCTCGGTGGGGTCTGCCCTGTTGTGCCAGTGGGCGGGGGTGGCGTTGCGCGGGGCCCTTGCCTTGCCGTTGCGGCGCGCTGTTTGGTGGGGGAGTGGGGTGCGGCGGGGGTTCTTAGAGCGGGCCTGTGTATGGAGCTTGCGCTGTGTTGGTGTGGCTTCATCGGCTTCTCGGCCGTTCACCTGTGGGGTTGTGTCCCTGTGGGCGAGGGGATTTGTGGTGCTTGGGGGGGGGGGGGGTGTGTTCGATATCGGTGTCCTTGTTGGGGGTGGCCCTGTGGGGCGGTTCTTGTTGGGGTTCACTGGGGGTGGGAGACTCATGGGGTTGGGATCAGAGCTTATTGGGGGGTCGGGACTGCTCCGTCTTGGGGCGGCTCCAGTTGGCGGGCTGGTTTGAGCCATATGGACCCCTCTTTTGTACATACGATATCTCCGGAGGTGGATGGGGGTTGTTGGGGACCGGGTTCGGGGCGGGAGCCAGGCCGGGGTCGCCCGGGTCTGGGCGGTGCCGGCGCTGTCTGCCTGTCTCTCCCCTTTTTCCCTTTTGCCCCATCACTCTCTTTTTTGAGCTTCTTTTTTTCCTTTTCATTTCAGTCTCCGTGTCCGTAACAATTGAAATATTCCCAAATAAGTTTATAATAAAGTTTCTTTTATAAATATCAAGCAGAGCTTTTAAAGCTCCGCCTGTGAAAGTAAATCTGATGGGCAATTTATTGGCACTCAGACAACAATTCTGAGCGCTACTGTGCCGGACAGGACACGTTAAAAAAAACAAAAACTATCTGTTCTTTACCAGGTTGTGAAGCGTTTTTTAAATCTCAGTTCACGCGTAGAAAAACACAACAGATTAAACACTACCATTTATTGGACAATAATGAAACCACATTAGAAAAGCTGGGAGTGAAAAATTAAGTGAACTCTCCTCTAAATAAATTCTTGCTGCATTTCACAGGATTGAAGATGCATCGATTAACTGATCATCATCAGTGTAAGTTTTAGCAGTTTGCTTTGTGTGTTAACACATTGCTAAGGCAGAGACCTCAGCAGTGACCTTTGAAAGAAAGATTATTTACAAATGGAAAACATTTAGGACAGCTGTCAGTTTTCCAGGTAGCAGCAAAATTCAGCCCAATGAGTAGAGCATGCAATCCTCAGAGAGGCAAAATCCTATTGGGTCCATATCAGGCTCTACAGGCCTCAGTTAGCATTAAAGTAGTGTTGATGGCGAAAGCTTCTCTCTGACCAGAACATAGCAGCAAGACTTAGGTTTGCAAAGCTGCATCTGAGTAAAGCACAAGACTTGAATAATGTCTTTATGGACCGATGACACTAAAGTAGAGATGTTTGACCATAAAGCAAAAAGCCATGTCTGGAAAACAACACAAACCTCAACCAACTGTCAAGCACGGTGGTGGAGTAATGATAATTTGGACTTGTTTTGCAGCCAGGATTTAGACTTCTTGCAGTCCTTAAGTCGACCGTGAACTCCTCTTTCTAACAAAGTATTCTAGAGTCAAAGGTGAGGCGATTTGTCCGACACCTGAAGCTTGGCCCAAACTGGATGATTAACAGCACAAGGATCCCAAACACTGCAGCAAATCTCCTACAGAATCACTGAAAACGAAAAAAAACTTCAAGGTGTTGCAGTCACCTAGGCAAAGTCCTGTCCTCGATGTTATTAAAATACGTGGTGGGACATTCAGAGGGCTATGCAGAAACACATGTTGGCAAACCTCAATTAGGTGAAGCCACTTTAAAAACAAGAATGGATCTATTAAACACCATCACTGCTAAAGGTGGTTTTAAAAGCTGTTGGATCATAGGGTGGACTTGGTTTCAGTCTCAGCTCTTCCATTGTATCTTCATCTTTGTTGAATAAAGCAAGAACAGGGTGCAATCTGTGTTTTTTATAAACTTACGGTCTGATTTAGAAAATTTCAGAACCTGGTAAAGACCAGATCATTGTTTATGTACAGGAGTTTAATTAATTATACAGTAGAAATGGGGTGTACTTTTTTTGTTTTGTTTTTTAATCCAAAGGTTTTTTAGCAAAACCCCAAAAACTAGATGCATTACTACATGAAAAATGCACTGAACACAAATAAAATAATCTAAGTTATGTAACAATAACACCAGTAACCATGCTATGTTCAAAGTTTTAAATGTTGTTCCTTGGCTGTTTTTTTGGTTGGGGGTGACGGTACATAATGTCACCCCCAACCAAAACATGCTTCAGGACTCTTCCACACAACATTGCTTGATAGAAAAACTTTGTATTTATTCTGTGAATTTTTTTAATTTATATTGTTTTTGCCACCAAACACCACATTCAACAAAATGGCTTTAAAAATGCAAAGAATCAGATCCCCACTAAAATCATTTCATAGTTTATGATGGAATTTTTCTCATTTACTGAATCCTTCAATCACACAACAACAAACTCACTAATAAGGCAGTCTAAATACCTGCAGTCTGACGGTAGAAACATTTTCACGTTTCCCAAAATAATGACCGCAGCAGGAGCAGCATTGTTCACACAGGAAACATTTTCTGGAGAATGGGTGGAATATTTGACCTTTTGACTTTTTCAGATGTTTCTTGCAACACACTTTGCAATGATTTCTGCTAAAAATGGAAATGAGAAGTTGGTCGATAGAATTTCTTATTTGGATTAAAATACACTCGCTGACAAAGTCAAACACACAGAATTAATGGTCCAATTTGGACATCATTTGGTATAGATAATTTATTTGCAAGGTGCGGTTGTGTCTAGAACAGATACCAGAAGACATAAGTGGAAGGATAGTGTTAACAGGCAGTTAAACATCATTATGGTTGCACTCAGGTAATTGTACTGCCAAAACGGTATACGATAGTTGTATTAAATAATATTCTCAAATACACTACCCGCAGGGATATTTGGCTTCTGGGTGAAATTTATGGAAGTTCACACAGCAGTGATATATCATGAAAGTATAGCATTAAAGTAGAAGCATACGATATTGATTTACTAATCTGAAACTTATTGCAGCTTATTGAAGCTTATTGCAGCACAAGCCAACAACAGTGGTGGGCATACCACAACAGAAAATGTCAATGTCTCATTAACGCTTCATGTGATCTTGAGCATTAATTACAGCTTGATGACGTCTCATGCTGTTCACAAGTTGACTGATTGTCTGCTGAGGCATGGCATCCAACTCTTTTTGAAGGTCGGCCCACAGGTCATTGAGGTTCTGGGGTACAGAGTTACGAGCCTCTAGACAGCAACTCGGCTGATCCCGTAGGTTTTCTATAGGATTAAGGTCTGGAGAAGATGTAGACCACACCATTGGAGGTACCCCAGTCTCCAGCAGCTGTTCCTTGCTGTTTTGACCTAGATGAGCTGGAGTATTGATGCCCGTGAAGAGGAAATTAGGCCCATGTTCATGCAGGGGTACAATGACTGGATTAGTGATGTTATTTAGGTAGTATAGGCTTGTCACTGTAACATTCACAAAGCGTAGGGCAGTTCTATACAGACTACACACCTGCCCACACTGTAACACCACCACCAAAGACAGACCATTCTCTGTAAACTTGATAGATGGTTGCTGTTTATCTGGCACCAGCAGCCATGCTACGTTCAAAATCACGTGAATCCCCTTTCTCCTCCATTCTAATGGGGCTTGTTTTAACTCCATCAAGTTGTCTTCAAGATTCTACATTCTTAAATACATTGAATTGCTGTCATGGGATTGGCTAATTCAGTATTTGTGGCACCGAGCCATTAAACTGGTGGTTCTAAAAAAGTGGCCAGTCATAGAGAACATCATATACTTCCCATTATCACTCAGATCTACACAACATTAAATGATTGCTTACACATTTTATATCTGGAAAAAGTCCTAGTCATCATCTGAAACTCAAAAAATAGTTGTTTTTTTTTGTCTTTGTTTATTTAAAAAAACATTTTAGCTAAAGAAATATCTCTCTCTACACCTCAAAAATGGTTCTTGTATATGCCATCTAATTAACTCAACACAGAAAAGCCTAGTTAACAAAGTGTTTCTCTTCCTCTCAAAGGGATTACCCCAAATCGCTAAGCCAGTGCTTGCAGGAGCGTGGCCTGTCAGTGGAAATGCTCTACCTTCAAGCGGAATCGGGCCTGACCCGGGCCCTGCAGGATGTCCGAGCAGTTGGCTCCCCGTTATGTATACTGGTGGAGCAGAAAAACATAGCTCTGTCCTCCTGCACTGTTATCATATTCTCAGAGTCCCTCAAAAGTAAGTTCGTACCCCTCGTGATCCTTTAAGCCTCCCTAAAACATGTGCATTGCAACCCTCGGTTCTTTACAGGGCACTATGTGATTTACGCTTTGGGATTTTACAACACCCATTTTGACAAAGACTCTTTCCATTTGAACCAAAAAACCGCATATTGCGCTTTCAACATTTACATATAAAGTTACATAAAGCTTGCATATTTTACCTATAAATTGCTGCATTACATTTAGGGCTTTAAAATTAACAAATCATTTTAAAGAGGTACTAAAACTCAACTCTGAATCAAATACACATCATTAGCAAACTTTTAGTAAAATAGCCTCTTGTTCTCTTTGAGAAATAAAAAACGCGACAAAACACTAAATGCAAACTCGGAAGTCTAGCAAAAAATAAACTTATACAACTGTGTCAAAGACGGGTCATTTGTTCTTTTTTGGCTAAAGCCGAGGGGGGTTTACTTTTGTCAAAACCTTCACATTATGACAGGAATTAACTGTATAGGTTATTTTAGCGGGTATTGAACATGTCAGCATTTTTCTCAGTAAATATATACACTGTTCAAAAAAATAAAGGGAACACTAAAACAACACATCCTAGATCTGAATTAATGAAATATTCTCATTGAATACTTTGTTCTGTACAAAATTGAATGTGCTGACAACAAAATCACACAAAAATCATCAATAGAAATCAAATTTATATAACCAAGGGAGGCCTGGATTTGGAGTCTCACACAAAATTAAAGCCAACTCCTGGACAGTCTGTGGTGCAACGTGACGTTGGTGGATGGAGCAAGACATGATGTCCCAGATGTGCTCAATCAGATTCAGGTCTGGGGAATGGGCGGGCCAGTCCATAGCTTCAATGTCTTCATCTTGCAGGAACTGCTGACACACTCCAGCCACATGAGGTCTAGCATCGTCCTGCATTAGGAGGAACCCAGGGCCAACCGCACCAGCATATGGTCTCACAAGGGGTCTGAGGATCTCATCTCGGTACCTAATGGCAGTCAGGCTACCTCTAGCGAGCACACGGAGGGCCATGTGGCCCTCCAAAGAAATGCCGCCCCACACCATTACTGACCCACTGCCAAACCGGTCATGCTGGAGGATGTTGCAGGCAGCAGATCGCTCTCCACGGTGTCTCCAGACTCTGTCATGTCTGTCACATGTGCTCAATGTGAACCTGCTTTCATCTGTGAAGAGCACAGGGCGCCAGTGGCAAATTTACCAATCCTGGTGTTCTCTGGCAAATGCCAAGCGTCCTGCACGGTGTTGGGCTGTGAGCTCAACCCTCATTTGTGGACGTCAGGACCTCATACCATCCTCATGGAGTTGGTTTCTAACCGTTTGTGCAGACACATGCACATTTGTGGCCTGCTGGAGGTCATTTTGCTGGGCTCTGGCAGTGCTCCTCCTGTTTCTCCTTGCACAAAGGTGGAGGTAGCGGTCCTGCTGCTGGGTTGTTGTCCTCCTACGGTCTCCTCCACGTCTCCTGGTGTACTGGCCTGTCTCCTGGTAGCACCTCCAGGCTCTGGACACTACGCTGACAGACACACCAAACCTTCTTGCCACAGTTCGCATTGATGTGCCATCCTGGATGAGCTGCACTACCTGAGCCACTTGTGTGGGTTGTAGAGTCCGTCTCATGCTACCACGAGTGTGAAAGCACCACCACCATTCAAAAGTGACCAAAACATCAGCCAGAAAGCATCGGTACTGAGAAGTGGTCTGTGGTCCCCACCTGCAGAACCACTCCTTTATTGAGTGAGTCTTGCTAATCGCCAAAGATTTCCCCCTGTTGTCTTTTCCATTTGAACAACAGATGTGAAACTGATTGTCAATCAGTGTTGCTTCCTAAGTGGACAGTTTGATTTCACAGAAGTTTGATTTACTTGGAGTTATTTTGTGTTGTCTAAGTGTTCCCTTTATTTTTTTGAGCAGTGTATTTAAAATATTTCAATGGACATGAACATTCACACCAGATGTCAGTAACAACCCAAGTAATCCAGAGATAAAGAAATGCAAACAAATGTCATTAAATTTGTGTAATGAAATGCATTTCATACAGGAAATGAGTTCCAAATACATGGAAAAAAAAAATGATGTGCAGAAAGTCATTGAAAGCAAAGAGCTGAAATCTGTCAGTATTTAGAAAGCAATCCTGCTTTAAGTGTGCGTTTTTAATATAGGCTAGTTTTATATTAACTGATGGCCTATAAGTAGTTTTCTCATTATCTTACTCTTGGTGGTACAAAGAGTGGTACAGTTGGTAAAAGCAAATAGATGTTAGCTAAAAAGTCTTATTGTTGCAAAACATACTAAGGCCAATAGTTACAACTGCATTTCTTAACTTGTAAATAGTGTAGTAAGTGTTGGAGCCATAATCTGGAAAAGCAGAATATTAGATTAAACCAACCACAGCCATGTGCTCCTTGTAAGATTTCTGACAGAAGAGTCAAAATAATAATTAAGAGTCGGGCAAGAGCCCAGGAACACTTGCAGAGAGCTTCAGAAAGACCAGGAAAGGTAAAGGCAGGTAAAGTTTTTCCTATGAAAACAGTGTAATTCACTCAATTGTAATGACCTATATGCACACTCACTGCACAAGTCTCCACTGCTGAAGAAAAACTATATTAAAGCTTGTTTTAAGTTTGCTGCAGAAGATTTAAAAAAGCCAGTGAAATCCTGGGAGAATATACACCACCGGTCAAAAGTTTTAGAAACCCTTTCTCATTTAATTTCTTTATGTTTATGACTATGTACATTGTATGTAGAGTCTCACTGAAGGCATCAAAACCGTAAATGAACACACATGGACATCACCCCAAAAACACCATTGTGGCAGACTTCATATACCTGAAGGACTGATGAATGGAGCAATGTACATGAAAACTTAATAAGAATCTGAAGATTGAACCAGCAAGAATTTCCAGGCATAGCAGTAGGCTTTTCGACACTACCAAGGAAAGTCTTGATTGATTTCACAAAAAGAACTTTTAGAATGGCCCGGTCAATCACCTGACTTGTATCTAATCAGAAATTACCGAAAAAAAAAGATCAGAGTGCACAGAAAGGACCCCCTGAACATTCAAGAGTTAAAGAACATTTATGTGGAAGAATGGGTCAAAATTACACCAGAGCAATGGATGTTACTAGTTTCATTTTCCTCATTGCAGGTTTTTCTTTGTGTGTGTGCTGCACCTGTATTGTTGCCAACAATCATTTTAATGGAAATATTAGAAATATATTTGCTGAGAAAAACGTTAATGTGCTCAATACTTACCCGCAGTATATTTATTATAACTTGCTAAATCTGTTTTCATTAACAGTTGAAAGACCTAATGTTAAAGGTTTTGTGAGGGGGGCAAATGACCCAGTCAACTGAAACACGACTCAGGTTTCCAGTTACTTTCCACTTAGTTGTTCAGTGGCATTTGATGCCATTTTCAAAATCTGAAACTGACATTCACTTTCAGTACCCCATGCACCACCAGTCTGCATACAAATATGAAACCCTCATAAAGCAAGAGCACCATAGTAGCGTGACAGAGTAAAGAAAATTAGCCTAAACTTGCCACAAGAAATAAGGAAATTTGGGTTGGATAATTATTTGTCTTTATAACGACGCTTATGGCGTTGGAAATCCTGTTTATTTTTATTGAAATTGTTACACCTTTGTAAGGAAAATGCATTAACAGCTTATTCTGTTATGGACTGTTTGGTGTTTATTTGATTTTTATGGTGAAGTTTGAAGAAATGAGGCATGTTGTCAATTTAACAACTTATTAATTTAACAAACATGGGCTTTAGCAGTGTGTTGGAGAACCCTAAACCACCACAGCAGCCTGGCACCTCTCATGCTGGGCACCAGCTTGGTCACGCAGTGCTGTGGGATGCCATTGTATTCCCCAACCAGCATTTGTCGCAGGTCACCCAGGTGGTAGTGTTTGTCACACTGGCATGAACAGCACGCCCAAGCTAATGAAAGTTTTCAGTAGAGTTGAGGTCAGGACTGCAGGCAGGCTTCTCTGCCTTTTTCGAACACATACTCCGCTGCTTAAGACACACATTTTCCTTACCAATGTGGCACCATTTAGGGGAAATACAGACTTTTAATGGTATACCATTTAATGTCAAGAAGCAATATTATATGAAAAAGAAAATGATTGAACAAACACAAGTTTATCATTTGCACCAAACCTACATACCAAACTTTTAAACTTTCACTTTCAACACAAAAGTAAGAGAGACTTTTGCCTCCAAATTTCTCCGATTAAATAATCAACATTAACATAAGCTAACAAAAAGGCGTTTCACACCCATGAAACAGTTTTTCACCCACATAGGACTACTGCTTACCTCAAAATGGTAACAATTATAGCACAATGTTCAGTAGACACATTCTGATTTTTGATGAGTAGATCATCTAGTTATAACCAAAAACACTTCAGAAAACATGGTGTTAAATCACCCAAAATGGATTCAACAATTCAGTAATTTGCCATTGAGTTGGCGATGATTTTTGGCACATTAAAATGTGTTACCTTGTTGGTCCTTAATGACTAGATGAAACGGCTAAATGCATTGTCAAAAACTGAATTTTCTGAAAATGCACAATGCAAAACTGCAAAAGAAATACATTTCCCACCATTTACACCCTCCACAGCGCTACCCATTCCTAGAAGACCTAATCTCAAACTTCAAGTGTTTTAAACTCAAATTAATCTATTAACTAAACAAGTAATGAAAAACAAAATCCATCTCAGTACGATGGGAAAAAAATTAACTTTAACATTCCCATTTTCCTCCCAGTCCATCGCAACATGCCTAAAGACCAGGCTCTGGACTTTGTCCAAGCTGAGTACAGTCGTGGACTTCTTAAAGAGACTTCACCAAGGGATCCTGCAGATATTGCTGCGCAGGCATCTCAGCTGCTAGATGACTTTCTGGATCGAGAAAAAATTGCACGGCACACGGTTCCCTCCGAAACCCGACATCTCCTTACGCTGTTGGCCGAGGGGGTGCATTTGTATATTGAGGAGTTGGAAACCATCTCGGAGTACATCGCTTCCCGGCAGGACCATTTGCAAGGTGAAACTCTGTTGATTGATTCCAGGTCTTGTACGTTGTCTGAACAAACTGTTGACCTTTACGCTCCTGGTTATCTTTTTTCAGCTCTGGCCTTAGATGATGAGGATGATAAGGGGAACATGATTCCCCCAGGATTGGGTAAACCACCTCCTCTGCTCCCTACCCCACCTGGACCAACACAGCCTCAGTCTGCCTCTGTAGCAGGTTCTATTGGGGAGCGCTCCCCACCTGCATCTGTAGGTCTCCTGCCGACACCAGGTTAGGACTGCAAGCAGCCGCCTCTTATTTTACTGAATGTCGATACAGTAAATAAATACTGGCAATAACTTGCTGAGCCTTTCAGGGACACTGGTTTAACTTTCTCACTATCGTCTTACAACTGTAAATGTTTTGTGTTACAGAGAAAGTAGCATAAACTTGTTTGTTCTTGGTTTTTAAAATGTTTTACACATGAAAATCTGAACAGTGGTGTGTGTTTGTGTTTAGACCCACTGAGCCAGTACTGTTGTTGGCAAATAGTTTGGTTCAGTTACAGCTGTGGGTCTTTAGTGGATTGTCTCATCTCCATGGGAAAAGAAAGGTTCCACTAACAGGTTTTCTTCCAGGATTGGCCTGGATTTAACTCTGTCAATCATCTTCCCATAATCTCTGACTAGGTTCCCTAGTTCTTCTGAAGAAAAACATCCTCACAGCATGATGCTGCCACCAACATGTTTCACCAAGCAAACTGCCAACAGGACTTGACTTTTTCCTTCAACTCTTCCATTAAGGCCAGAGTTGTGGATGACTGCAATCAGCAGATCCGCTTAAGTTGTTAATCCCTGCAGCTCATCCAGTTACCATTGGCCTCTTGGCTGCCTCTTTGATTAATGCTCTCTTTGCTCACCCTGTCAGTTTAGGTGGCTTGTCTTGTCTTGGTAGGTCTGCAGGTGGTCCATCGTCTCTCCATTTTCAGATGATGAATTGAACAGAGGTCTGGGAGATGTTCAAAGCTTGGGGTATTGTTTTAGAACCAAACCCAACATTCTCATTGACCTGTCTATGTTCTGTGGTCTTCATGATGCTGTTTGTTCTCTAATGTTCTCTAACAAATGTCTGAAGCATTCATAGAACAGCTGGATTCATACTGAGACTTAATTAACTACAGATGGACTGTATTTACCAATTTTGTGACAAAATGGGAAAACAAATTCATGTTATGACCACTAGGTACTGTATGTTTCTTTATAATAAGTTTAACATCTTTTCATTCCTATGTTCTTAAACATTTTCCTTCTCAGGCACTTTCACCAAAACCAAACCTCCGCCACTCCTCTCTTTGCATCGGTCTCCTCCTGGTATGTCACTGGGACCCCCAGGTTCTCGGGTTCCCCCCTCACTCGATCCATACGGTGCTCCAGGTCTGTCTCGAGGACCCCTGCTCCACCACACTCCTTCACTCTATCCGGGCCTTAGGGCCCCGATCAGGCCCAGGGTGGGCCCTCCTACCTTAAAGGGTTCTCGTCCTCCTCTTCTTTCAACGCCAGGTGAGTCATTTCATTTGAGATCTCTGGCCTTTCAGACCAGCTAACTGCAGGATAGATTTTAAGGTTAGTTGCAAATATTACTAAAATCATTTTACATCTTTTCAGGTGGCCCCCATCCCCGGCTGAGTGGACCACGACACTGAAGACCGGTGTTATAATATATAGAGCGTTTTAGCATTTCAGACAACTTTAGAGCAGGACTCTCCTGCTTGAGTTTCTTTTCCTATTAAAAAATAAAACAATGTAAATATAATATGGATATTTTCATGTTCACTTTATAATGTCTATCTTTCAGTTTGCAGATTAAAAATTGCAATTGCTGCAAACAGTCCTTTTATGTTTACTTATCTGTCTGCTGTGTTATTTTCTTCCGATGAAGGAGCTTCAAACGTAACGAGAAGAGTGGAGGTAACTAAAAATGTTGCTCTTTGTGACACGGGAAATAATTATGCTAAGTTTACTTAGCTGCAAATATTTCTGATATATTGCATTTTAATTCATTTCTGATGCATTGCATGTTATTTTTTTATATAAAACTGAGTTGAAGCTGTAAATTATCAGCACTTTGCCACCCATCGTCTTTATTACTGCCGCTGTGGAAGGAGAGGTTAGACGTCTATGGACTCTAACACTGGTTCTGTTGGTGCCACTGGACAGAAAACTTCACACTCTGCACACCTTAAAGAGAACACCTGTTAAAAGCATATTTTTGTTAAACTTCTTATTTGTTCTGTATTGCTGCTGGTGATTAATTCCTGTACATGGTGTAATTATTTTAGATGTAAATAATGAGTCTCTGAATGTTTTTGTTGAAGTGCAGCTGTATTAAAGTTCATGTTGGGAGGATAAAAAGTCTTAAAGTGCTTCCGTGTTTAGTTTAGAAATGGAGAACTTTGTCATCTTCAAACTATTAAAAATTGCATTTATGTAACTAACACTTTGTTAGCCAATATTCTGCATTAATAATTTTTTTTAGTAAAAGGTAACTGACGTACCAGCAGAACCTCAAATAAAATCCTTTCATTTCTTTTGTTTTTCTTGGCTGTTAACGTTATTGGGCCGAAGACATTGATTTGAGGTTAAGGAAATTTCTGCATCTCTGCTCTATTTAAATTATTTAAAGATTTAGGATTTGTTTTCTCTGGAAAACTCATCGTTCCTCCATTTGATCTGAATCAGAGTCCAAACACAGATGTGGCAATAAACTGAATACAGGTGGTAACAAAAAGTCCAACATCACTATCCAGGCCAGTCACTGTTTTTAGTAGAAATTAGATATCTGTTGCAAATAATGTACTAGTGGCTGTTGGTAGAGTAACCGAAAACAGCTGCGCTGCTTGTTCGGTAATCAAATCATTACTTGTAAGGGACATGGGAATAGAAATATCTTCTTTTGTCCCGCACTGAGGAAATTTAGGTGCATCAGCAGCAAAGTGACAGGCAAATGGAAGCATGCAGAAACAAAAAAAGGTAGCAAAAATAAAACAAAGACTTCACAGTCAGGTGAAATGTACAACTAACACACTCAGATTCCAAGAAATGTGTATCTGAGTGAAATCATTTAAACATGTACAAACTGTTCTCTGTGTATTTATGCAGAAACAAGAATATGGAAAACTGCAAATAATAGCAGGGAAATAACTTAGTTTGTTGGGAGCGGTGATGGACGGATCTGCCTAACTGGAATATCGGTCAATCCGATCAGACAAGCCTGCAAGCAGGAACCCTTTGCTCTCTAAGAAAACATAAAACCAGACTAAAGTTTCTTCAGTCAAGTGGATCTAAAACTGAATTATTCTGACTCCAGGACCGATTTGACATAAACCAAAGACCACATTCAAGGAAATGAACTTCATACCAACTAGGAAACATGGAGGTGGAAGTGTCATGGTGTGGGGATGCTTTGCTGCAGCTGGACCTTGCCAGCTCACCATCATGGAACCCAACCTACCTGTGTAACCATCGGTAAATTAATGAAAGCTGAAGCAGAATTGGACCCTGCTACATGACAATGACTCCAAGGATACCATTAAATCCAACAAGGATTCGCTGAGAAATAGGAAATAGAAAGTTCAAGTCAAAGCCTAGATCTTGATCATTAATTTGCATGAAACCCCATTTGAGTGGGACATGTTTCTCAGACCGATGTCGGAGATTCCAGATGGATGCAAGATGCGTCACACTGAAGGTATTTTAAACCAAGAATGCTAAAACTTTTTATTTGGGTCTAGGATGTCCTAACTTTTTTCTCAGCCAGAAAACACATTTTGTTGATATCTTCTGTTTAATGAATAGAACAAGGTTACATTTTGGAATGATACAATGTGCAAACACTTTATTAATGAAGATATAATGGGGTGTCCTAATTTGTTCACAACTTTATACCGTACACAAAAAATGATGATTGTGGAAAAGTATATTAAACATAATAAAACATCAACATTTGGTAAAAAGAGATCAGGAGAACCCATTAGATGTTCAGCTGTGGAGCATTTAACTGCTGTGATGAAGAAAACAAGTAGTTTCTGTCGATTTAAAACCAAAGACCCAAAATAATCTGCCCTGCAGGACTTCTGTGTGCCTGAACAGAAATGAATAAACTACTTCCCTTTTATTCTGTTTGTTTGAGCATTTGGTTATTGTGATTATAAAGAAAGAGCCTGTGTCTGTCCTCTGCCAAACCGTGTGTTGCTTTAAGAACATTTTCAACTCTAGATGGCGACAGACTCCAGCTTTTATGACTGCACTGAAAACAGGATTTTATCAGTCAACTCAGTTTTTACCTTCATGTCCGTGTTTTTAACTACTAATCATTTAATAACAAAGGAAATGTTTTAGAAAATAATTAAAAGAATTTAACATTTATAGAAACGTAATTTTGTTAAACCTCAGTAAGTTGAGGAGACATGCAAGGATCAAACAGGCAGATAAATCATAGGTTTTTATTTCGAAATAAGCCTAAATCAAGATATTACAGAGGTGATATTTAAATGCAAAAACAAGACAGCAATAACAATAAGGGACTGAGAATGAACAGAGGGAAAACATAGAATGTAAGCAGGCGTTTATTGATTGAGCCCCTTTCAATCATTGAATTTTATCTCAAACAGCTAAAAGTGCAAACGCCCCAAACATCAAGTCATTTAAATTAAATCAGTCGTGTAGTTACTATAATATATGCAAATATAATTTTTCAAAAATGTCATAAAAGGAGTTAAAATTTAAAAAGAGACAGTATCTACAAAAGAATCTAATAAAATGCAGGCTCTCGTCAATTTACACAAAACAAGTAAAAGGAAAGCAAAGGAAGAAAGGAAAAGTCTAGAATAAGGTTTTCTAGAGAACGAGCAGCATCATGAAGACCAAGGAACACAGCAGACAGGTCAGTGAGAAGGTTGTAGAGACGTTTAAAGCAGAGTTAGGTTCTAAAAGAATATCTTAAATTCTACCTACCAAACCTTGTTCTTCCACTGAAGCTGTCAGGACAGTATTAATGAGAGATGTAGTCAAGAAACTCAGAGTAACTCTGGAGGAGCTACAGAGATCCACAGCTTAATTGGGAGAATCTGTTTATGGGATAATAAGAAGCAAACATCCATAAACCTGGTCTTAATGGAAGAGTGGCAAGAATTTAGCAGGAAGAAGACATGTTTGCAGTTTGTTAGAAGGTGTGTGAGGACACAGTGAACATGTGAAACAAGTACTCTGGTCAAATGAGACCAAAATTGAAGTTTTTACCACACATGTAGAACTCAATATTTGTTGGAAAACTAGATATGCACATCAACCTAAACACACAGTCCTCAATGAGAAACGTGGTGGCAGCATTATGCTGTGGGATTCTTTTCTTCCAGAAGGACAGGGAAGTTGCTCAGAGTTAATGGGAAGATAGATGGAGCTAAATACAGGCCAATGCTGGAAGAAAACCTGTTAGAGGCTGTAGATGACTTGAGACCAGGGTGGAGGTTCACCTTCCGGCACCAAGCCATTCTAACACAGTGTTACAATGGCCTAGTCTAGTCAAAGTCCAGCGCTAAATCTAATTGTGAATCTTTGGCAAAACTCTCCATCCAGTCTGAATGTGCTACATTGCAAAGAATAAATTTTTAGCCAGGTTGATGTGCAGAGCTGGAAGAGACAAAGTTAATTAGTGATCCTGATCTGTGTTGAATCTGAATATGGAAGAAATTCTGTTTTTCAATTAATCCTGATAAGGCATTAAACAAAGGAATGATTTATTACTTTTTTCTCACACATTTCTCACCAGTTATGTTCTTTTGGTCATAAACTTCCAATTCCTTTCCTTAAGAAAAAGAAAACCCATCTCCTACTTTTAAAAGTGTAACATAAGTAATATTATTATTATTATCATAGCATATGAAGTGGGAGTTAAAGATGCTCTGACACAAACATACACAATGTGAATATAGCTGAATGTTCTCCTCATGGTGCCTCCTCCTCTTCTTCTCCAGCTGTGGGAGCGCTGCTGCGAAGAGCCCATCATCTCAGGAAGTAATGGACATCTGTCTCCACCTCATTAAACCAGCCTACACACACACTCTGATTGGACACGTGTCTGAAGACAGGATAATGCTGCCGTTCCGGTGTCTGAAATTCATAATTTAAACATTTCACTTTGGTTATTTTTCCTGCATTTAACAGAGATTTCTGCAGGTTTCTAATCACTATTTTGTACCGTTACCCTTTGATTACATCCTAACTAAATTGATGATCTTTTTGGTTTTGCAAGATTGTAAAAATTGTCTCTAATTTGGCTGAATTACATCCTTTTTCTAAATTTAGCTCTTGATGGCCTTTTAACAGTGGCCACTAGAATTTTTTTGTATTTAGAAGAAATAGTCTTTAATCACCTTAATGTTCTACTGAATAAAAACTTACATGGAGGTATAAAAAGGTGGATCATAGTAAGGAACAACACAACCATTCATCCATACTTTGTGTTCCTCTTACTCAGTTTTGGGATGATTTTGTGCATGTCACGAGGGAAACCTAGCCTTTCTAACGAAGGAAGCTCTTTTTTTTAACAAGATCTCATTCCTTCTGTCATATGTGAGGGTTTCAACGTAGATGAACCAATAAGAGGACCTGAGCTTTACTTTACAGTTCAGCTCCGTCTTCACTGCGAAAGACCAGAGCAATCATCTATCCATCTAGGATAGGAAAAATACTGACATATCTGAGGTCCTCTGATTTAACCAGATACTCATTCTCGACCCAGATGGAGCACAACACATTTTCCCAGGGGACAAACATGACCTCAGAGTCCCGGACCTTTATTCTCTGCACTTTCTCAGCTGTGTAGCAGTCCAGTGTTGCTGAAGTGTCTTGAAAGCGGCAGCAGAAGCACAACATCTGCAAGAAGGAAACAGAGTTTGACATTTCTAAACCAGAAATCCTTCTCTCCATGACTACGCCTTGAAATCTTGCCCATGAAGACCACAAATGGTTTTGGAGGCAAGGAGCAGAATTCTGGGAATGAGCTTGGCTTTGGATCGAAAATGTTGAGAACTGAGTTTTCTGACTTATAATGCCTATCCCGAGTCTGTGAGGGATTGTTAAAATACAATAAGCAAGTAAAGTATAAAATACATGTTAAATAAATCCAAATATCAACATACCCACCAGTTCAGTTAAAGGTAAAGCTATGGATGGGTCCGTTTTAAAGGATAGTTTGAGCCATGTAGTAAAAGACACTGGGGTTCTGTTTGACATTGAAAGGAAATTCAAGTATTGCCATATGGCTTAAAGAATTTCATTTCAATACAGCTTCAAGTCTAAAATAAGTTATCTGATGACACGTTTCTATACAAATTGGTTCAAATAATCTCTTACTTTAGACAATGAGATTCAGTCCAAATTTATTCCAATATGTTGCAGTCCAGTAGCCGGATTTAAATCCAGTTACAAGCATTTCAATTCAATGCATTCATATTACAATAAAGGGCTGCTCTGTTGTCCAGTTGGTAGCACTATTGCTTTAGAGCAAGAACGTCCCAGATTTGTACCCTGGCCTAGGATCTTTTTGCATAGAGTTTGCATGTTATCCCTGTCCATGTGTGGGTTCTCTCTGGGTACTCCAACTTCATCCCACGTTCCAAAAACATCACTATTAAGTTGATTAGGCTATCTGATAGGTATGAGTGTGTGTGAGTGTATGGTTGTTTGTTGTGTGTGTTGCTGCGTTGCCCAATAAACGCTGGAGATAGGCACCGGACCCCCTGTGACCCTGCAGACGATGACTGGATAGTACAATAATGTCAGGTTCAGAAGAATGACTTTTCCTAAAACGTTTGACAATACATCAAAGAAAATCAGCCGGTAGCACCGCCTTGTTGACTATGCAGCAGTCTGTCATCCTAAGCAAGCGTCTCTTCACGATTTGACATTTTTATCCTAATGCCGAATAAAAAGCTGCATGTTGGATGCTAATTTTAGTGCTGTGACAGCGACCGAGTGAATGGAGGCAGTTGAACCCAATCGTACCAGTTATTCCTACCATGACAACACCTGCAATACAGTCTGTACTATCAACATCATTCCTGTCCATCCTCGTGGAGAAAAAGTTCTGAAATAATTCCAACACTCTGCAACCACATGTAATACTTCAGTCCAAATCGCTCTGAGATCAAATATTCCTGGTTTTGATGATATAATGATGGTGAAAGAAAATTATCCTAGAAACCTGTTTAATATGGGATTTAAAGGACATTTTTTGGCCAACACAAGGTTCTTTACGTAAGAAGTGGAGGCCACATCAAACCCATCCAGAGTCTGTGATTCACCAAATTGATTGTTCTTCAGATCCTCAGAAGACCACAACCTCTGTCTTGTCTGAAATCAAAAGAAACAAATGAATGGCAAACAGATGGTGAGCAGGAGATGGGAGTAATAAAAGTTTCGAATTAAATTGACAGAAAAAGAGAAAATCAAAGTGAGACTAAGAGGTGTTAGGAGGCCGAAAGAATCCAGAAAAGAATCAAGCAAAGCCAACCAGGATGCATAAAGTGAACTGATTTCACAGTGAAGCACAACAAGCTGTATTAAAGCTGAGCGGTAAGCATGAAAAGACAATATATAAGCAAACCAGTCACAGAATATGACTCTGACTCAAAAAACCAATAATCAAAGTCCAAATGACAATCGACAGCACAAACTTTGACAGAAGCATGACAGAAAGTTCATGTTGGATTAAAGACTTTGGAGACCCACTGAAAAACAACTGATCAGAGAAAAATGTGAGCACTTTTCCACATTATGAACATGAATGTGCATAAACTGAAAGCTCTGATAAAGCTTGTGCTCTACCAGAATTTACAGATTACTTTACCAGTTCTTAGAGAATAGTTTCCATAAAATTCAAGTTACTTTTTGTTACTTATCAGCACTTTTTAAAAACATACAGGACAGCTTCTGTAACTTTTGTAACGGTATTTGTTTTACTCATCAACACTTTTCCAGAACTTTCAAGTTTCTTTTCTAGAACTTAGAGGTCACTATCTTAGAACTTCGATGATACTTTGTGTGTCTGGGGAGAGAGACGTGTGGGTGTCTCTGCTGAAACTGCTGCCCCCGCGACCTGGTCCCGGATAAAGCGGAAGACGACGAGTACGAGTACTTTTCCAGAAATTTGAGGTTACCTTTCAGAACTTAGAATTTACATTACCAGAACTACTTACCAAGTACTTTTCGGAACTTACCATCACTGTCGCCAAACTTAGAGGTTATGTTGCAAAACTTACCAGGCTATATTTGTTCGTTTTACCCTGTAGGTTCTGAGAAAATGCCCCAATGTAAGTCATTAATAAATAACTCACATAACACAGCCTAGTTCTTGAAAGTACCCAGTAAGTACCCAGTTCTACAAAAGTAACCTGTACGTTCCAGGAAAATATGGGCTATATTCTGTAGTGCTCACATCTCAGGCCCAATAAAAAAGGCTTGGCCTCCAGAATAAAACAGATAAACAGGTTTTGTTTATCATCGTCTCCTCCACCTTCTCATCATTCACTTCGATTCTTCTTATTTTCCCCTCTTCTCTTTGCACCTTTCCACCTCGATCGACACAATTCTCTGTCATTAAAATGGTAGTTAGAGAAATCCATTTTTCTGTGGTGTACAGCTTCAGTTTTTGCCTTCCTTTTTCCAGTTCCTCTTAACTCCCATTCTCTCTCCATGTACCTTTCACTTCCCCTCCTCTTCCTCCTCCTTTCTCTGCTCCCTACTGGATATCAATCAGAATATATCATCCACCTATTTCCTTTGTGTCAGAATTCACAGGAACTTCACGGAATAGGAAACTGTTTTATTGTTACATCGAACTCTTGCTGTGTGTGTTTTTGTGAAGGAGTGCGTCAAGCTTCTGTGGCAGAATTAATGGAATGCACACGCACACACAAACAGGTCCTCAACACCCAGCATCCACACAACGCGTCCACACACATTCATGCGTTCACGCACACATTAGGGTGTTAATTGTTGTGATAACACCTTCCAATAACAAGGCTCTAATTATCAACATGTTTGGCTGTTAGAGTGTGTATCTGGCACTTGCACGTAGATCGTGGGGTGATCGTGTCTGTTTGAGTGCCAGTGTGAGGTGTGGCACCGGGGGAGGAAGGTTTGATGATTTTCGAACATGCTGCTGTGCCTGCGTCTGTGTGAGGGGTGGATGCTCTCATGTATGGGGAGATGATGTCTCAGTCTCAGTCCAGATTTGCATATGACAAGAGGTCTTTTGTTGTGTAGTTAATTGCAAAAGGCTCTGTTTGAGGAATGACACCACTGCAATGCGATCCACTGAACGTATCTGTTGTTTTCAGCAAAGAGAGAAATGGCCAGATCTTTGTCATGTGCAGGCCATACAGGGTTCAGGATCATCCTGGAGAGCCAGATTGGAAGATCATTTGAAGAGATTTTTTTTCTTTTAAATCTGGTCCTGTGGTATAGTCAGTTATTCATACCCCTGTCTGATTTAGATTTAAACCAATTTTCATTTTACCAGGAAATACGTTTCACAAAAGAAATGAGACAGGCATATCTCAAAAGATAATATAACAACATAAAAGTGGCATCAGTTTTAAAAATAACAATTTTGTTTACATTTTATTTAAAAATGTCAAAAATGATCTATACTCTTCTTAATGAGTGGGAAAATCTTCAGTGGCATCACAGCAATCAAACCCTTCTTATAACTGAGGCACAGTGAGGAGAGTAGTCGCCTTGCAATCTGAAAAAGTGTGGCTCGATTCCAGCTTCCTCCTGCTACATGTCAATGTGCCCCTGGGCAAGACACTTAACCCAGACTTGCCTACCGATCTGTGTAGTGGTGTACGAACGAGTGCGAGTTTGTGAATTTGGCTCTAGTGTACAGTGGTTTGAATGGTGTTCCACTGGTGTGTTTCACATTTGTCTTTGATGATGAGCTTCAAGTCTTTTACATTGTATGGTCTCCTTGCCATCATCCTAATCTTTAGCTCCTTTAGCACCGGCCTAAGAGCAAACCTATACAGTGACCTCTATGACATCTCCTTAGGTACGGGTGATGCGGTCTAACACTTCTATAAAAAATCCTTTCTGGCTGTCAGATGCTCCTGTGACTGCCTGAAGCACAGTCCCTCCACTGGTGATACCCCCAGTTACCCCATCTGGTCTTGTTCCAGACAGTTTGCAAACAGAATCATTTAAATACCCATCAGCAGACTGCACGAGGAACAAATTACACCCAAATCTGTCTGTATGTTTTTTGTTTGAATGAGTGCAATTCTCACCTCCACATAGTGACCATTTCATCCTGTTTTTACTTAATCAACGCTCCTTTTTATGACTAGTAAGGAAAACAATGATGATAAGACTGATTACAATGAAAGATTAGGCAGGTAGAGCTAAAAAACACTTGAAAAAAAGAACTTATTAAAACACATTAACCTAATTAATCAAAGATCACTTTATGTGGACAAAATGCAGCAACATAATCAGTTATCACATTTAAAGAAAAGGTTTTAGAAACCAAACAGCTCTTCATGTAGCGGGATGTTTGATACTGACTGCCTCTCATGGAGGCTGAGTTCTTTAACGGCCTGGTAGGTGTACTGAACAGGCTGTTGGTTGGTTTTCCGGCTGGTTGACTGTTTGACTGACTGTCTGAGTGGGCGACTGGCTTCTTGCCTGCCTTCTTGGTTTACTGGCTGACTGGTTGGCCCAGTGCCTTGTTGGCAAGCTCACCAGCCTCAGTTGTGTCCCAAGCCAAGCCCCTGCGCCCCTCCAGATCTTAATTGGGTTAAGTTTGTCCGCCACAGATAACACTTCCTCTTTCTTCAGAGACTACAGAAACAAAAAATGGCCTGGCAATAATGGCGCTCTTTAACAGGGCTCTTTTCTGTTTTAGGTGAAGGAAAATTAGGAAGAAGGGGGTGGGCTCCCTGCAGAGGAACTTTGTCAGGGGAAGTGTGCCATTGTTCAGAGCTAAACACCAATGAGAAACGAGAGTACGAAAAAAGAAAAGGAAGTGAAGGAAAGTAGATTTGGTTTTCATTGTGGGGCTTTCACATTGCCACAGTTTCTTTTTAACAACGTCTCACGACAGAGACACACACAACCCTGAGAGACGTGGCACACACTCAGGAATACAAGCGTGTCATTGTGTGTGTGGACAGGGCTTTTAGAGACACTATTTCCTACTTTTCTGTTCAAAATTAACACAAAGAAAAGGTTCTTTCCTGTTGCTGAGCCAAGAAATTTAGAGAGAGAGCAGCAATAACAGCTTTCAGTTAAACTGAACAAAGGTGTGTGCTGTTATGACCAAGTCAGACTGAGCAGAGCTGCCTCATGGTGGTCATAATAATGTTCTTCACTCTCCATGAATTCATATTTTACCTTTCCTATCATTCTGACTATCATACTGACTATCGATAATAATAAAACAAAGAATTTTATCTTACATTTCCCCATTAATAAGCAAACATTTATAAAACACTATATTTCAGTTTTTCACCATTATAACTGGTATTTTCATTTGTTTGGTTCCTGTCTGTGGTCATTTTTATTCAGGGGTGTCCAAGCTGTGGCCTGTGGACCACCAGCACAGGCTGTTAATGCAGATGGACATTTTTCATTCAAACTTTAGAGCAAGATCTTTATTGACAGATTAAAACCTTTAAAAAAATGGAAAATGTAAGGACCACAAACCTGACTTTTGCAGGTTTGGACTGACCCATACACTAAACTTGCCAAAAACACAGCAGCCTCTTTCAAAGAAAGAGTGACACATATTGCATTCTTACAGAAATGTTCACAAGTCTTTTTTTCTAAGCCAAATCTCAAGACTCCAACGACAAATTCACAACAAATGACCCAGAATACCTAGGTCACCTCCAACCCTGCATTACTGTAGGTTAGGAGTCCAAACCGGTACTGTTTGTGCTTTAAAATTCTATGTTGAATTTCTGAATAAATCAAGGTGCTTTTTTGTCTTTGTAATGACTAAGTTAACCCCTGTTTATCCCTGTCTTCATATTGTTCTCTCTTTTATTGTTTATTGCACTAAATCTGGTTTGGAGGGTTTTCTTCTCACTCTGAGCTGCAAAAGTTTTAATAATCTTGGGAAACCATTGTCTAAATCCACATTTAAAACCTTTGTTATCAATTCAAAATTTTAAACATGTTCACATTTAAGGTATAAATTACAACAATGAACAAGACAAAGTGTAGTACGTAAATAAATGAGTGTTAAACCTCCAAGTGAATGGAACAGGAAGTGCTTTTGTTTTGATATTTTCTTCCGAAAGTGTCCCTGTCATGTTACAGCTAGCTTAGCAGTCAGGGGTAAGTTATATTTATTTTATTCTGAAATGGTCCATTGAATTTAGCGTTTATTTGAAGAGAAATTCATGTGGTCATTATTATGAAGCTACATCTAACATCAACATATTGCTATGAGCTATTAACATCCCATAATAATCCACCAGCATCACTGGCTAATAATCAAGCTCATCCTTTCACAGTAAAACAGGCGCACCAGCAGCACACCGGCTTCCTTTCACTCTTCATCACATGAAACAAAAACTGCTACTGAGACTTGAGTCTCAGACCACGACTGCAAGTCAAGTCTCAAGTCTTTAGCGAAAAATCTTTGTTGAGTCTCAAGTCTTATTTTTGTGACCCAAGTCCCCATCATTCGTGTTGCTGAGAACAAACATTTTTTATGAGCTTTCTTTATTTTCATGACTATGAATATTGTAGCTTCACACTGAAGGCATCAAAACTATGAATTAACACATGTGGAATTATATACTGAACAAAAAAGTGTGAAACAACTGAAAATATGTCTTATATTCTAGGTTCTTCAAAGTAGCCACCTTTTGCTTTGATTACTGCTCCACACACTCTTGGCATTCTGTTGATGAGCTTCAAGAGGTAGTCACCTGAAATGGTTTTCACTTCACAGGTGTGCCCTGTCAGGTTTAATAAGTGGGATTTCAAGCCTTATAAATGGGGTTGGGACCATCAGTTGTGTTGTACAGGAGGTGGGTACAGTACACAGCTGATAGTCCTACTGAATAGACCGTCAGAATTTGTATTATGGCAAGAAAAAAGCAGCTAAGTGATGAAAAACGAGTGGCCATCATTACTTTAAGAAATGAAGATCAGTCAGTCCGAACAATTGGGAAAACTTTGATAGTGTCCCCAAGTGCAGTCGCAAAAACCATCAAGTGCTACAAAGAAACTGGCTCACATGGGGACCGCCCCAGGAAAGGAAGACCAAGAGTCACCTCTGCTGCGGATGATAAGTTCATCCGAGTCACCAGCCTCAGAAATCGCAGGTTAACAGCAGCTCAGATTAGACAACAGGTCAATGCCACACAGAGTTCTAGCAGCAGACACATCTCTAGAACAACTGTTAAGAGGAGACTGTGTGAATCAGGCCTTCATGGTAAAATAGCTGCTAGGAAACCACTGCTGAGGACAGGCAACAAGCAGAAGAGACTTGTTTGGGCTAAAGAACACAAGGAATGGACATTAGACCAGTGGAAATCTGTGCTTTGGTCTGATGAGTCCAAGTTTGAGATCTTTGGTTCCAACCACCGTGTCTTTGTGTGGCGCAGAAGAGGTGAACAGATGGACTCTACATGCCTGGTTCCCACCGTGAAGCATGGAGGAGGAGGTGTGATGGTGTGGGGGTACTTTGCTGGTGACACTGTTGGGGTTTTATTCAAAATTGAAGGCATACTGAACCAGCATGGCTACCAGAGCATCTTGCAGCGGCATGCTATTCCATCCGGTTTGCGTTTAGTTGGACCATCATTTATTTTTCAACAGGACAATGACCCCAAACACACCTCCAGGCTGTGTAAGGGCTATTTGACCAAGAAGGAGAGTGATGGGGTGCTGCGCCAGATGACCTGGCCTCAACAGTCACCGGACCTGAACCCAATCGAGATGGTTTGGGGTGAGCTGGACTGCAGAGTGAAGGCAAAAGGGCCAACAAGAGCTAAGCATCTCTGGGAACTCCTTCAAGACTGTTGGAAAACCATTTCAGGTGACGACCTCTTGAAGCTCATCAACAGAATACCAAGAGTGTGTGGAGCAGTAATCAAAGCAAAAGGTGGCTACTTTGAAGAACCTAGAATATAAGACATATTTTCAGTTGTTTCACACTTTTTTGTTCAGTATATAATTCTACATGTGTTAATTCATAGTGTTGATGCCTTCAGTGTGAAGCTACAATATTCATAGTCATGAAAATAAAGAAAGCTCTTTGAATGAGAAGGTGTTTCCAAACTTTTGGTCTGTACTGTAGTTTTCTGTATTTATTTTTATCAGCTTAACAATAATCTAAACTTGAAATATTTTAATGAAACAAACAAATTAGTCTAACTTCTGTAGAAAAGGGATCTATAAATCATTCAGCACTGGACACATAGAAAGGCTCTGTTTTTTTGGTTTTATATATTTTTTTCTCATAAAAAATGTTTGTTCTCAGCAACACGAATGATGGGGACTTGGGTCACAAAAATAAGACTTGAGACTCAACAGAGATTTTTCGCTAAAGACTTGAGACTTGACTTGCAGTCGTGGTCTGAGACTCAAGTCTCAGTAGCAGTTTTTGTTTCATGTGATGAAGAGTGAAAGGAAGCCGGTGTGCTGCTGGTGCGCCTGTTTTACTGTGAAAGGATGAGCTTGATTATTAGCCAGTGATGCTGGTGGATTATTATGGGATGTTAATAGCAATAATTCCACATGTGTTAATTCATAGTTTTGATGCCTTCAGTGTGAAGCTACAATATTCATAGTCATGAAAATAAAGAAAACTCTTTGAATGAGAAGGTGTGTCCAAACCTTTGGTCTGTACTGTATGTTTGGCATTTTTAGTTAAAAAAAATATAATTTGTATTGTCTGTGTCTACTTTCAACTTGAAGATTTTGGCCTTCGTGGCTAAAAGTGTGGATATAGTTTATATGACTTTCATTAGTCTTGTGGTCCCAGAAATATTATTTTAGCTTTAATATAAACGTTTATATAAATATCTACCAAATAAAATATTATTTTAATTGATTTACACTGAATGATATTGCTTGCTTTATAGTACAGATCATAGTTCAATAATTTTCAACAGGGTTGACATATGAGCTGATGATATTCTCCTGTATTCCACTCCAGAACCAGGTCGGATGAACATTCAGAATCATTGTCCACTTCAAACCGTGTCCAAGTCTCCACCATGTCATTGTGGTTCGAGGTGAAGATGACGAGTTTGGAGGTCGTCTCAGAAAGCTCTTACCATTTAGGTTTAGTTTCTTACTTAACTCTTGCACTCTGTTCTCTGTGTTTTAGCTTATCCTCTCAGATCATTATTAGTCTTATCTGACATTTAGTTTGTAGTTTCCTTTGTGTTTAGTTCAGTTCCCTCTGTGTTAATTAGTCTCCTTTCCTCTGTCTCCACGTTCTGTTTCCTCCACAACTGTTCCACATTTCCCTGATTAGCTCATCTGCATCCAATGTCATTCTCCCTCCTCTCCTTAGTCTATAAACTCCCTGGTTTTCTTTGCTCATTACTGGTTCTGGTCCTGTTCTCCTCACGCTCATACTGTAATTTTACCTTTTTCATTATAAAACCTTTTTCCACCATGCTACTTCCAGGCTCCTGTCTGCAAATTTTACAAATTCACAAAGCATGACATGTCCATTTTCTTCGATCTCTTTTGTTTAATGTGCCAGTAGCACTGGCAATGAAACAGCTCCACAGCATAATGCTACCACCACCATGCTTGACAGTTGATATAGTGTTCTTACCTGTGAAAGGTCCTTGATTCCTTAACCATACTTTTTTTTCCCATTGCTGTTCTGATTGTTATACTTGTAACTGTTTTTCTGCTCTTAAGATGTTGATGAATGTATCTGTGACCCAGACATGGTAGTGTGCCTCAGAACCACCAGCGGTTTGTTGTTGTAGGCCAGGGCTCTGCAACCTTCACAGTAATTTTTCCCTCAGTCCAGCTAATTAAAAATAGTTTAGAGCCGCAAATATTACACAACATTTTGAAAAACGACAACTTAGAATTTTTGATAAATATCTACTACATGAAATCTGTTGTCGTTTTTAAAGAATGGGCATTTTATTTTTATTTTTAGGTTTTAAAATAAAGAAAAACATAAAACTTTTTCAAAAAAGAGGATGGATACACTTCCTTCTATGGGAAGATTTTGGGAAAATTATGAAAAAAGCATGTAGTTTCCAAACTAATAACAAGAAAAAGAGATCTAAAACATATTGCTGATACTTAAATGCCCCTTTTCCACTGGCTCGATTTGGCCCTACATGTGGTGTGGACAGACTGCTGTTCACTGATTGGCTGTGGGACCAGGAGAAATGAGAAGGTTTTTGCCGAGGTAGTACACAGAAAAGTTAATAAAACTCAAGAACGACTACAACAATATTAAGGACCACATTTGCCGGAGTGGGTATAACCGACATATAATTTTGCTATTTATAAATCCTAAACTATGCCTGAATGCTGAAAGAAAAGAAAAAGGACACATCAGCTTTTTGAATTACACACAGGTAGGGGGCGCAGTATTTAATAACATCCTAAACCAGCTAATCACACATAAAATTAACTTTTCAGACACAGACACATTTCCCTCAAAACACACAAAACAATACCACCATGAAACAGCATGTTCGGTTCAGAAATGTATTGACGTACCCTAAAAGAACCAGCATCTGCAGGACGAGGGAACAGGCAGAGAGCAGCTGCCCGTAATCAGACTGCCTATATCGGATCAAACAGGAGGAAGTCCCTGCTGAATCCACGGAGCAAGAATATCCAATATAAGATAAAAACGTCCTCATAAAGCCCAAAATGTTAACTTCAAGCAACTCTGCAGCTTCACCAGTCCAGACAGCAGTATCTTTCCTCTCTGCTTCTCCTGTCACAGCCCCCCCACATCAGAACCCCTGAGCCTTTATAAGTTCTGGATGGGCTGTGGTCCAGATTATCCCAATGGATCATTTTTGAACACATTCTTGCATAGACAATAATACAAACGTTATTAGTATTCTATGTAATTATTATTTAAAATTTTTAACCTTTCACGCAGATTAATGTGACAGTGTAACACAGTGACATTAATAGCAGCACTGCACTGATGGCTGGTGGCGGGGCTTCAGCCATCAGTGGGTCAGTGGAAACATCGTGGAAACAGTTACAGTACCGAGTAGAGCGAAACCGAGTGGAGCAGAGCCACGCCGGCTAAAACGAGCTAGTGGAAAGGGGGCATTAGACTCATTCTGTTGTGAAAATTTAAAAACCTGCATTTGTTTTTATATCTATATTTAGAAACATTAGTTGATTCTTTATTATTTTTTGCCAAAGTTATTAAGGGTCATTGTGGAAGGTCCAAAGAGCTACTTACGGCTCCGGGGCCGAAGGTTGCAGACCCCTGTTCTAGGGATGCGATTCTTGCTTTTGCTGTGAAAAATGAAGGCCTATTGCTAAACTTATTGATACAGACCACTTTAAAAGATTACAAGAAAGTCTTGGGAGGAGCTTGGAAGAACTTGAACCTGAACCTCGTTTGAGAACATGCTAAAAAGACTTCAGATTTGTCAAGTCTTATCTTTTTGACTAATAGAATCACTCCAAACACACATAAATACATTATTCCCTCTGCAAAATCCTTGGCAGGCGAATCAGGCTGGAAATTAGCAAAGCCTCGAAACAAACATAATGATGTTGATCTTTTTTCTCTGTCTCCATGCTGAATGTTTATTGATAGGTGGCTGCAGGCTAAACTCTTTCCATTGTTTTCACCTTTGGATCAGCTGACAAATGCAGCTTATAGTAAGACAAACACACAAGCAGCAGTGATCACGCATAATCAGATCATTGTTTTTCATTCATGGATGTACCATGTACACCTTTGCATGCATTAAATTGAAATTCAAACTAGTTTGGAATAATGCAGAAGACTGCAGTGCACCTGCTCAATGGAAATCTGCAGAACAACAAGCTTCTTTTTTTTGGACTGCTACTCCAGGTCACATTAACTGCAGATACAGGATGCAGCTTCGTGTCAGCATTATAATCAGTCACATATCTGCTTGTTTCAAATGAAAGAAGACAATAAAAAGTGTTAACGCCTGAGATCTGAGTACAGCAGAGGACAGGCAGAGAGAGAACTGAGGCAGCAGAGGGATTAAGGCAGGCAGGGAGAGAGTGTGCTTTAGGCTGCATAAATATAACATGAACTGTGTTCGCAGGTGGCAGGTGGGGAAGCAGCACAATGCAGAGGAGACATGTTCAGGAGCACTTTGTTCAGTTGTGGAGAATAGACTTCACTGCCTCTTCACCTCAGGAATATCAGGCTTTGATAGCTGGGAGACAGAAAGCGGACTGATGTGGAAACAGCTCGCAGCGGTTTCTGACCCAGACTCTGCACTCAGCTTATCAGTCTTTTTTCTGCTGCAGATGCTCACACCTTGCATTGTGTTGTCATCCATCTATGTCCACATGGCTGTAAAAATCTAGAGTCGTGTGACGTTCTGCATCAGGTTGTGTGTGGATGGAGAGATAAGATAAAAAAGGAGCAAAACTAACCCTAATTAACATATTCTGAAAGCTAAATAATGAACAACGGTTTCCTCTCAAGCCCATTTGTAATAATTGTCTTTACATTATTCATTAATTAATTTAAAGATTTGAAAATGTCATACTTTTACAAATCTGTTTTGAATTATCTTCAGTTTTCTCAGGGTATAATACATAGATCCAGTTTTGTTTAGTTTCTTTTCAACCTATTTTTGACAACATACCTTTCTTTTGCTGTTGCTTATACAGCTTTCAGCACATAAAAAGTAACAGAAATGTATATCTTTGACTCCTTAACCCATCTGGCTAACTTCTTTATGAATGCATATATTAGTTCAAGAAGAGAATCCACAAATATTGATGTTTTTAATAGATTTTGCACCATTTTCAATGTATTCAGCAGTGTAATAAATGATTTACCTGTAGAGTCATGGTAAACACCTTCCAAATAAAGGGTTTTACAGATCCAGATCATGCCAAAACGAATTAAATCTTTAGGTTCTAACATTCTGAAAATCTAACTTTAAGTGTACCAAATCACATAAAATAGTCTCCAAGAGTATGGATTAGGGGGCCCTTTATTAGGGACCATCCGGTTTCTGTACAAGCGAAGCAGGAGTTTGGTCCGCATTGCCGGCACCAAGTCAGACCTGTTCCTGGTACGTGTTGGACTCTGGCAGGGCTGCCCTTTGTCACCGGTCCTGTTCATAATTTTGGATTTGTAGGCTCAGGCAAGGGCCGGAGGGATTCTGGTTTGGGGAGCAATGGATTTTATCTCTTCTTTTTGCAGATGAGGTGGTCCTGCTGTCCCCCTCTAGTCAAGACATATAGCATGCACTGGGGCGGTTCGTAGGCGAGTGTGATCAGCTCCTCCAAGTCCGAGGCCATGGAGGGGAGCTTCTGCCTCAAGTGAAGGAGTTCAAGTATCTAAGGGTCTTGTTCACGAGTGAGAGGAGAATCGGCAGACGGACTGCTGTGGCTGCTGCAGAAATGAGGACGCTGTGCTGGTCCGGGTCATGACTGAAAGAACGAGATCCCTGATATAAGCGGCAAAATTGAGCTTCCTCTGTTCCCTTAGAGATAGGGTGAGGGGTTTGGCCATCCGGGAGGGGCTCGGAGTAGAGCCGCTTCTTTTCCACATCGAGAGGAGCCAGTTGAGGTGGCTCGGACATCTGTACCGGATGCCTCCTGGACGCCTTCCTCGGGAGGTGTTCCAGTCACATCCCACCGGGAGGAGGCCCAGGGACTAAGTTTCTCGGCTGGCCTGGGAACGTCTTGGACTCTCCCTGGAGGAGCTGGAGGTGGTGTCTGGGGAGAGGAAAGTCTGGGTGTCTCTACTAAGTCTGCTGCCCTCGTGACCCAGCCCCAGATAAAGTGGAAGACGACAAGAACGAGTACGAGTATTTGACAAGCTGAACACAATACAAATACAAGAACTATGCCAGAAAACAAAATAATGCCTCACTTTTTTTTCTCTTTGAGAAGCAATAAAAGAAATCAGTTGCAATTAACAAGGCTTTAATTGTTCATTAATTCAAGCTTTTATTCATGCAAGAAAACTGGACTCTTTGCAAAATCTTAAAAAATATACATTTATGTTAATGTTGCCTGCAAGAAATAGCTTATACAGGTTTGAAATTTAAAGTAACAGTAGCTAAAAACTCCATCTCACTGAGTAAACAAGTATACAGCAAGCGGCAGCTTTCATTTAATGTGAAAGTGTAAGATCAGCGAGATCTTCATGGAATCACCTCTGGCTCCTTGTTTTCCATCTCGCTGCTGTTAAGGTATGAAATCTTAGAGCCAAATCCCTATTTTGGAGCCATAAAGCTACATCTGCTGCTGGTTTATTCAATTGATGTCCTGTCTGTACCAATTCCCGCTGCATGTCTGTTGGCGGACTTATTCAGAAGCTGCTGCTTGATGTTCTCTTGTTGTGTGTATTAAAAAGCCAAATCCGGGTGGAGATGACAGAGGGTGTAATCGCTGGCTATGTGATTCAACAATAAGACCCTTAGAAGCCATTCAGAGTGGGGCCTGTCCTTGACCCTTAAGGAGCTTGTAATGTGGGCTTTTTTTCCTTGCTCTTTGTATTTACAGGCACAAATGAGGAGGGGCGCCGGAGGTGGAGGGAGGACCGACCACTGAGTGAGGGCTTTTGGCCCTCCATGCCACTGGCAGCATACAGGGGGAGCCTCACACGCAAACACATACACATAAAGACATGCACGCGTGGTCTCCTGGCGTGGACTCATTTTGTGTGGAGGGAAGGGTGAAGGTTTGAGGGTGAGAGAAGGGAGGGGAAGGAGAGCATAGAGAAAAGAACTCTCCCCTCCTCCTACCTTCGGGAACTCCAGCAGGGGGGCCGATCTTAAAGGCTTCTCTGTCTCTCCGTGGGGGGGACGGGGTGTAGTAGGGGGGCAGGGAGGCTCAATCTGCAGCCCTGCTGGTCAGCACTGGGAGCTCCACGTTGCTCGGCTATCCATGACAACCAGAGCGAAAGACGAGAGAGGGAAAGTCAGGGAACATGGAAAAGCTCAGCTGCGGTCAGGGAGTGCTCGGTTGGAGCAGAGATGAGAACAAAGCATCCAGTGATTTTCATTTCTCCCTCTTTGTTTGCTTTATATTGTCCACAGACGTGTCCCCTCTTTGCTTTACTGGGAATAAAGGAGCTTCAAAGGAGACGCAGGCACACACAACCATGTAGACATAAATGCACACACATGTGTGGCTAATTGAATTATGTGTATACAGTGAGTCAGATGCTTTCTGTTCACTGTGGCTTCGCTGTGAAAGCAGCTCTCAGAAGGGACACAGCACCCCCAAACTCACAGAGCAAAGGCCAGTGGAGGAGGCACACTTTTTTTAAGGAAAATGTCAACAGATTATAAACCTCTGAGGTTACATCCCTCTTACACAACAGGCCATGCTCTTCTGCAAGCGCATTGTATGTTATCTAAAGAACAAAAAAATGCTCATCAAGCACTGAAACTATTTCAGTCAGTCATTTTCTACCACTTATTCCATAGTGGGTCGCAGGGAAGCTGGTGCCTATCTCCAGCAATCTCTGGGCGAGAGGCGGGGTACACCCTGGACAGGTTGCCAGTCCATCGCAGGGCAACACACAAACAACCAAGCACACACTCATTCATACACCTAAGGGCAATTTAGAGAGACCAATTAAGTCTTCGGACTGTGGGAGAAAGCCGGAGTCCCCCGTGAGAACATGCAAACTCCATGCAGAAAGACCCCCGCAGGGAAGCTGGTGCCTATCTCCAGCAGTGTGTGGGCAGGAGGTGGGATACACCCTGGACAGGTTGCCAGTCCTTACAGACACACACCCCTTCACACCTAATTTAGAGAAACCCACAGCCATGTTTTTGGACTGTGGGAGGAAGCCAGAGTACCTGGAGAGAACCCACGCATGAATGGGGAGAACATGCAAACTCCATGAAGAAGAAAGACCCCTGGCTGGGAGTTGAACCCAGGACCTTCTTGCTGCAAGGCAACAATGCTACCAACTGCACCACCATGCAGCCCTGAAACTGCGTGTATGTAAAGTTATAAACCTTCACAAAAAAAGAGTTTTAGTGTAAAAAAATTCTTGCCAGTTTCTCTAAATCATGTAATGAAAATTCATGGAAGGCAGAGGCCAATAATAACCGAATCCATGTGCTCTCTGCAACATGTTTTCACTATTCAAACTAAAGTCACCACCTGGATTTCACAAAGCCAATAGGTCAGAGCCTCCCATTGGATGATGGATGGATGGACAGCCTGCAATAGATAGTGCATGGATGATTACCGTATGTTTTAGTTGGTAACAAATTATTTAAACCCAACTAATGCAAGGAGTAGCCTAATGTCAGAAGACATATCCTGTGGTTTTGGACAACATGTTTATCTATTGCAGAATGGTCAAATTATTGACATGCATCTTGGAAAGACGAATGCTGAAACTAGAAAAATTGCATTAAGACTTGTCCAACACATTATTGAAAACTGAGAGGATAGTGGGGAAACTTCATCTCTGTGGAAGAAATGTGGTTGAAAATAATTAATAAATGATCTTGATCTGTGATCACTAAAACATTTTGTGAGGTCAAATCATAAAAAAAACAGGACTGTGTTTGAATTTTGGCCCGGTATTTTTACGCACTTTGTGTTTGGGTGCTCTCAGGGTACTCAAACTTCCTCCAACAGCCCAAAAACAAGACTGTTAGGTAAATTGATCTCACAAATTTTTCCTTGGGCCTGAGTGTGTGTCTGCATGGCTCTGTGTTGCCTTGTGTTATGAACCCAAAGAATCAAGGCAATGGCAGTTTTACTGAGCTCAAATTGTGAAAGAGTGGTTCACAGAGCATGATATACCGTTCTCACACATGGACTGGCCATCACAGAGACCAAACCTTTTCCCTGTTCATAATCTTTAGGATGTGCTGGAGAGGAATTTGTGCACTGGTCCATCTCTCCCATCATCTCTACAAGATCTTGGAGAAAATGTATGCAACTCCGGACAGATAAATCTTGCAGACATTGCAGAAGCTTATAGAAACAATGCCACAGTGATATACTGTAGAAGAGCAACATGTAACCCAGGTTGTTTGGGATCCTATTGATGACCCTGTTTGAGCTGAGGTTGAGCTGGTGGACAGATGGACTCCTATTTGACACAAGAATATTTTGGTATACAGAGGAGTTCATGCAAGGTATCCAGCTCCTGTGGGTTTAAAACATGCCCACATCTCCATTCCTCCACTACCATGCTTTACAGTGTTTGTAGTGATATGCGGCGTTTTGTTTTTTCCAAACATGGTTCTGTGCATTGTGGTCAAACATTTCTACTGGAATTATCCATGACATTGTTGTCGTTCGGATGCAGCTTTGAAAATTTGCCATAATCTTTTTTTTGAGAGAAGACACTTTCTCCTTCAAGCCGTCCAAACAAGTCATATTTCTTTTGGTCTTTTTTTTAAAATAGGCATTTACTTTAATTAACTTTAACCTGTTAACAGAGACCACCAGAGCTTTGTTTTTTTTATTTCTGTGAGAATTGCACACTCTGACACTTTGCTGACAATCATTTCTGCTAAACATTATGACCTCCCTTCACGCCTCTGCTGAGTCCAAGTCCACTTTCTCCCTCAGTTCCACTCCCCGTTATTTCAAGTCCACGTCGCAGTTGCGCCGTTTGGCCACAGCTCGCCGCTGTTGCATAACTCTCCTCCAATGCATCCCCTCTCTCCCTCCCTCTGCCCAGCCTCCCTCTCACTCTCTCTCTCTCCTGCCTCTCTGCCTCAGCCAACCCGGGCTGTGCCGAGCTGCTCCCTGCGGGATCAGAGCGCTCCCCCGCCGGGACCCTTCTCTCACATCCCCCTGCTGGGACGTGGCTACATTTCCAGCCAAGCACTGCCTGCCTTGGCTTTATTATGTGTGTCTGCGCCGCAGCCCCGCCAGCAGAGGCAGGCAGAGGAGGAGGGAGGCTGGTAGCCCGAGTCAGGACAAAGAAAAAGCAGGGAGACAGAGGCTAGCGCAGGGTTAGACCGCTGCAAACATCAGGCTGCTGATTATTAGCGCCGCTGTAGGAAATATTAACAAACAGAAAGCGTGGGTTGTAAAATCAGCTTTCCCCTCGGGGTGGAGCGTACTGTCTATGCCACCAGATCCACACTACCTAGAGTAGAACTAAGGGACGGAACACAAGGAGACTGTCCGGTTCGGCTCCTGAAGGGGTGTAAAAGGAACCAGAACCGACTGAAACAGTGACACTAAACTACAGAAGCTCAGAGGAAGAGGAGAGGAGCGCAGGGCGGAAGAAGGCGCGCTTCATTAGAAATTATAAAAAAAAAAAAACAACAACAGAAAAACAACCACACTCTGCGTGGACCGCCGCGTGGCTGTCACTTCTCTCTATCACAACGCGTGGAGGTCCTGTCCAGGTGTTTGCGTTGCCGCGCGCGTGGGTGGCAGCTCGCGCACAGGTCCGTCCGCGAGCGCTGGAAGAGGTCGGAGAAAGCGGAACGCAGGCGGCGCGACGGCGGCGGCGCGACGGCGGCGCGGCAGCGAGGCGAAGAGAAGAAACAGCCGAAACAAATCGCGGGTGTCGGAGTCGCGACGACCAAGGAAGTTGTGTCCGCTCATCCCACAGGTTGCGCCAGCCTTATTTTTATTCCTCCTCGAAGGGAAAACCCAGCAGCCGCTGACTGCCTCCCACTCACAGTGTGCTGGGCTGTTCGTGGTCGGACTGACGGCAGTGGCCGAAGCTGCCGCATTGCAACAGGCGAAGAAGCAGCGGCAGCGAAAAGGTGGTGGAGGTGAAGAAGAAGAGGGAGGAAGAGGAAAGGACAGCCCGGCTGCTCCGCTGCCTGCATGGGAAGCTGAAACCAGGAGCGGAACGAGAGCAGTTAGAGAAAATCAAAATTTCCGAGAGCCAAGCGGAGATGTCCAGACGGAAACAGGCCAAACCGCGCTCTGTTAAAGGTAAGAAAGTGCTGGTTTGGGAGCGGAATGGGAACTAAGCCGCTGCTGCTGCATTGTTTCTTAATTTAATTTAAGTTAATTTCCCCCCAAAGGGCTATAAGCAGGCTGTGTGAAGGTCTGCAACTGATTGATTAAAACCCCAAATCTGTTTTTGTTTGACTTGGTCAGATTGAGCAAAAAATAAAATAGTTTTGTCTTCTCCGTGTACTTGACTGAGTGGAAATTGTTTTTTTTAATTAGCTGTCACGGGTGGATCATTGTTCTGACATCGTGGGCTGCGTGTTTTTTCCCACCAACTTGTGGTTTAATGAATGGGCTTGCGTTCCCTGGCTTAACTGGTTTATAGTTATGATCCTTATTAGTCTAGAGATCTCAGTTTTGTATTACTAATAGGTGGTGGTGAGGAGGTTGTTAGAAAACTGAAAATCATATTTTACCAGCTGGAAGGTTATGCATCTTATTTAACTCCAATAACTGCTATTATTTACATGTGCAACGCTTGGGATCATATTCACATTCTGATTGTTTTGGTTCCAAAAATAAGTTTTAGTGTTGCTCAGTGAGGCGTGAGTTTTTCCGCCATCGTCATGGAGCGGTGTTCATTGCAGTGGATGGCTGAGTGGGCATCAGGCAGGGGCGGGGTAGAGGGGGGACATGCGGTGTCCTTGGCCTCTCTGTTTCTTTTATGGGACCCAGATGGGCAACGGGACTGTCCAACCATGTGGTGACCAACCCTCCCCCTCTTTTTCCCCATTTCCTAAAACCATCCAGGCTATTCCTTTGCTTTTTCATGTGACTGTCCCTGAAGCATTTCTGGCATTAATTATAACTCCAGAACTGTTGGATGAGCATTGTGATGTTTAGTGGTTTTCAGGCTCAGTTTTTAGGCAGGACCCAATTCATTTAGTGCACATTAGAGGCAAAGCTGCATGTGCTGTACAGGAATCTCTGACATAATGTGTTAACGCGCTCCCTCAGGGATTGTTTTTTGTTTTTTTTAAGTCTTTCTACTGTGGGGTGCGTGTACAGGAAAACAGTTTTAAACTGTTGCTTCTTAGGTCTCGTAGGGAAGAAGATTTGATCGGCTGAGAGAGGTCTCACTTCCCACAGCGGCCTCATTAATCAGTACAACAATCGGGCTCAATTTGGGTTGATTCCTGCAACACAGATCTGTTTCTACTATAAAAATGCTGAATGTTTTCCACATTCATTAACAGTGTGTGCATATTCTAGCTCAGAACGCTCAAACTTTACGTGCAGCTGGGCTGAAGGCTCTGTAAGAAAGGTAAAACATGCATTTAACTTTGTAACACAACATTTGGCTGTAAATGGTGACTGCTATAACAGTTACACAGATAAGTCCTGCTCAGATCCGGAAAACATGAAATTTTGCAGTGGGTCCGGTATTTCTCTCTGATCAGAATGTGAAAGATGGGATGAACATGGTTGTTGCAACCCATCCGGATCAGTGGATCCGTCTGCGCTCTGTGTGTGTTTGTCTGAGCTCATGTTTTTGGAAGTGGGATCTCGTCGTTGAGGCCGGCAGGTCTCAGCAGCCTGGATAACCAGAGCTTAGCTTCAGCGACGCAGCCGAGCGGAGCGAAGCGAGGCAAAGCCGATGCAGACGACCACCACTCTCTCTCTCTGTGTGTGTGTGTGTTTTCTGCAAATACAGCCCTTGTTGTCTTGCCTTTAAGCACCATGTGTTATGTTTACTCCTGTGTGTGTTTGCTATCTCTAGTTCACACCTTGCCCCTCTGACAGCTTGGCACGACCCGGAGTTGGGGGTGGAGAAAGAAAGTAGGGGAGGGAGTGAAGGGTAAAAGGCAGGGGGTTGTAGCAGGTGAAGGGCCAGGCTGAGGTGAACATCACCGAGGGATTATCTGTGTTTTCATGTTCTTCTGTCTTTCACCTGCTCACCCAACTCTGACTGGCTGCCTGGCTTAGTGTCTGTCCAGCCACACGCAGGAAAACGGCAACAAAGAGCGGCAGAGTCCCTGCTCATCCATTTCTGCTGCTGCAGGTCTGGACCGAATCACAGTGACCTGCTCTGGAACGGATCATTCATGCATCAATCTGAGGTTATAGCTAAAATGCGGTCAAATTTAGTCTATCTTCCATTTATATTTATTGCTTTCTCTTAACCCACCTACTTAACAGTGCAAAGAAAAGCTGCCTGCTAAACATGCTGTGTGCTTGTTTAGCAGATGATATTCATCACCCACCAACCTCCTATTTCCAAGATATTTCCATTGAACAAATAATGTTCTTTAAAATAGTTTAATTCCAAGCCACCACCTCTATCATAAAACCTCGAGGAGCACGTTCTTTTTTCCTTTACGTGTTAAAGCCCTTTAAAATTTATTGTAATCGGTCCAAATCAGAATCAGCAGGTCAGACCTCTCATTAGAACCTGGTTTGGGCCAGGAAAAGGCTGATCAGTGAATCCCTAATCAGTGGCAGAAGCAGTAAAGGTCCAAACAACTGGTCAAATGCATCATTAGCAAGCAAGGCCTGAATGCAAAGAGCTTGAAATAAACTAACTACAAATGCACCAATCAATTAGCAAGCTTGGAATTGATCAATTGTTTCTAGATTGACTGTGAAGGGGGGTCAGCAGGTCAAATACTGGAAAAAAAAAATAGAAGTTGTTTCCCTTATTAAATGCATCAAATCTCATGCGTCCCTCTATTTTCAATCAATAAATGCATCAACCAACGGCATGCCCGTTATTGATTCTGATGAAAATCAGACGTAGGTTTGGGGCTGGTAATTGAAGAATAAACGAGGACAGTCTTGTTTTTTAGTATCCCGTCAAGGAACCTTCAGCAAATTTTCTCTTTGTGTGACAACCCTTACAAAAAAATAATCAGAATGGGCTGGTCAGACCAGATTAAAACTGGTATCGGCTGAAGAAATGCCTGATTGGTGCATCATTAAACAATGCTTTTGAAAGGAAGCAAGGACAGTAAAAGTCCATTCAGCTGATCATATATAATATTGTCATGCAGAGGATGAAATCATGGAGCTTGAAATGGAATTATCTAATGAATATTGCATCGAAGCGGTCCCTTGGGATTGCGATAGCACAAATAAAGATATTACCATGATGATTACGATTTTATGTTGTGGAGCTCTAACTGAGGTGTCTTTTATGATGCAATTACATGGAAAATTAATTCCTTACACTACAAGTACCATGTCAGACTATGATTTGTACGTTTTATTCAATATTTAGGTAGAAAGCCAAGGTTGATACAGTTTGCTTTGAAAATCACAAAAAATGTAAAAAAAAAATGGTTAAAGTGTAGTGTTTGGTCAGCACTCGAATGTTCAAATCTTTTGCAAAAATTTGGTATGTTACTCTCTTTTCTAGATGGATTTACAGTACAGACCAAAAGCTTGGACACACCTTCTCATTGAAAGAGTTGTCTTTTTTTTCATGACTATGAATATTGTAGCTTCACACTGAAGGCATCAAAACTATGAATTAACACATGTAGAATTATATATTGAACAAAAAAGTGTGAAACAACTGAAAATGTGTCTTATATTCTAGGTTCTTCAAAGTAGCCACCTTTTGCTTTGATTACTGGTCCACACACTCTTGGCATTCTGTTGATGAGCTTCAAGAGGTAGTCACTTGAAATGGTTTTCACTTCACAGGTGTGCCCTGTCAGGTTTAATAAGTGGGATTTCAAGCCTTATAAATGGGGTTGGGACCATCAGTTGTGTTGTACAGGAGGTGGATACACTACACAGCTGATAGTCCTACTGAATAGACTGTCAGAATTTGTATTATGGCAAGAAAAAAGCAGCTAATTAAAGAAAAACCAGTGGCCATCATTACTTTAAGAAATGAAGGTCAGTCAGTCCGAACAATTGGGAAAACTTTTAAAGTGTCCCCAAGTGCCGTCACAAAAACCATCAAGCGCTACAAAGAAACTGGCTCACATGAGGACCGCCCCAGGAAAGGAAGACCAAGAGTCACCTCTGCTGCGGACGATAAGTTAATCCGAGTCACCAGCCTCAGAAATCGCAGGTTAACAGCAGCTCAGATTAGAGAACAGGTCAATGCCACACAGAGTTCTAGCAGCAGACACATCTCTAGAACAACTGTTAAGAGGAGACTGTGTGAATCAGGCCTTCATGGTAAAATAGCTGCTAGGAAACCACTGCTGAGGACAGGCAACAAGCAGAAGAGACTTGTTTGGGCTAAAGAACAAAAGGAATGGACATTAGACCAGTGGAAATCTGTGCTTTGGTCTGATGAGTCCAAGTTTGAGATCTTTGGTTCCAACCACCGTGTCTTTGTACGGTGCAGAAGAGGTGAACGGATGGACTCTATATGCCTGGTTCCCACCGTGAAGCATGGAGGAGGAGGTGTGGTGGTACTTTGCTGGTGACACTGTTGGGGATTTATTCAAAATTGAAGGCATATTGAACCAGCATGGCTACCACAGCATCTTGCAGTGGCATGCTATTCCATCCGGTTTGCGTTTAGTTGGACCATCATTTATTTTTCAACTGGACAATGACCCCAAACACACCTCCCAGGCTGTATAAGGGCTATTTGACCAAGAAGGAGAGTGATGGGGTGCTGCGCCAGATGACCTGGCCTCAACAGTCACCGGACCTGAACCCAATCAAGATGGTTTGGGGTGAGCTGGACTGCAGAGTGAAGGCAAAAGGGCCAACAAGAGCTAAGCATCTCTTGGAACTCCTTCAAGACTTTTGGAAAACCATTTCAGGTGACGACCTCTTGAAGCTCATCAACAGAATACCAAGAGTGTGTGGAGCAGTAATCAAAGCAAAAGGTGGCTACTTTGAAGAATCTAGAATATAAGACATATTTTCAGTTGTTTCACACTTTTTTGTTCAGTATATAATTCCACATGTGTTAATTCATAGTTTTGATGCCTTCAGTGTGAAGCTACAATATTCATAGTCATGAAAATAAAGACAACTCTTTCAATGAGAAGGTGTGTCCAAATATTTGGCCTGTACTGTATGTCCCGAAACTCTAATGTTCTATGTGTGTTTGCAAAATTTGACAAAGCAGATTTATTTTTCCCATCCTGTCAACACAAACTCTGGGTTTTCTTTTAGGGTTTTCTTTGATAAATTTTATATTTGTGCAAAGCAACATTCTTTTAAAATATGACCTCTCAGATTAGCAAATAACTCATCTGATGACAGTCCTCTGCACATATTTACAAACATTGTTTCTGTAAACATTTATATATTGAATTGACAAAAAATAATGCAAACAAGCACTTAAATGCATATAAAATGTTTCATATAACCTTCTGGTCTTCTTTTGCCTATTATGTATCCATTATTTGAACTACGTGTTAAATAGCTGCTCAAAGAATCCATCAGTTGACATTTTCCTTGTCAAGTCAAGTCAAGTTTATTTATAAAGCGCTTTTCAGCAACAAGGCACTCAAGGCACTTGCAAGTCTGAGAGACTGAAACCTTGATGAATTTATCCGGGAGCTTTAAATCTGTCAAAACTTTCACACAGCATCTGTAGAAACTGCAAATAAAATTAACAAATCTAGCTAAATAAGGTTATAATGGATGTAGTTTATGTGCGTTTGCTTGAGCAATTGCTTTAAATAGATCCTCAAAATAATGGAAATAATGAGGCTGCACAACGTTTTAGTTACTTCTAATTCAGTGGGATGCTTATTAATTGCATGGTTATTATTTACTGATGTCATGGTCAACTTTACTTGTATTATATTGTTCTATACTGTTCTTTGTTTCATCAGTCCATCCTTTTCTCACATGGCTCTTTTTGACGAGGTGCCCAGATTTCTGCATGAAGATATGTGGTCATGTTTAAGAATATCTTCTCAGTGCTGCTTCAATAAGCAGAAGTCCTGAGTGCTGCGTCTGTGTGCGTTTTGACGGATTTAGTGGAGCAGTTAAGCCTCTGCGGCGATTAGACCCTGTTAGCAGGGACGGGACCTGACTAATTGCTGTCTGTTAATTGAACATGGACTAATGGTGCGATGATGGTGCCATAAAACAAGCTCCTGGCTTAAAAAAAAACAGAGATGAGCCTAAGGAAGAAATGAAAGCGAGCTCCACTTCGCTCTTATCAAAATATTATTTCAGTGGATTAATCCGTTTTTAATGTGTGTCTTTAGTGAAGCGAGGAAGGCAGAAATCTCGTTCTGTGTCTGCTATCTCTCTCTCTCCCTCTCAGCCCTCAGCCCCTGGAGTCTCTCATGCATTATGTAGTGATGATTATTACTTAATTACACATTAATAAATCCGCTTCATTTGCAGGACATTAAACGGGAGCTGAGCACATGTGACAGGGAGATGGAGAAGAGCAGGAAGACCGGAGTGGAGCGCTAACTTTTCAGACATTTTTTGCTTTGTTTTCCACTGTTTCTTTGGAGCCAAATGAGCTCTATGGAGGTTGGATTTGCTGCTAGAGGGATCTGAGCTAATGATATCATTCCACTCCATCTCCTCCTTTCTGCTTTTCAACCATTCTGCTCTTTCTGTCCCATCCTTGCATGCATACAGATTTAGTGTTTCACTGATTAGTGTAAACAGATTCTCAGTGGAGTTACATCATCAGGATCCTTTGCCTTTATCCAGGTTTCAGAGTTGGCTTCAGCTTGTTTGCTGGACCTTGGAATCATCAGCTTTTCATTTCAATCAAGAATGGATGATATCAAAGTTTTGGACAGAAAAATGATTCTCTCAATGATTCTGTCAATTCTGATTCTGCTGAGGAGTGCTGGAGAGGAGAGTCTGGCCAATAATCAAAACCCAGCTTCAGGAGGATCAGTGTGGTTTTTGTTCAGGACGTGGAACACTGGACCAGCTCTACACTCTTTACGGGGTGCTAGAGGGTTTATCGGAGGTTTCCCAACTGGTCCACATGGGCTTTCTGGACCCGGAGAAGGCATTTTACCGTGTCCCTCATGGTGCCCTGTGGGGGGTGCTTCAAGAATACGATGTCCGGGACCCTTTGCTGTGCGCAATCTGGTCTTGTTCTGGAGTCTGGTTCATATTGCCAGCATTAAGTTGGACCTGTTCCAGGTAGATGTCCGACTCTGCCCCTTGTCTCTGGTCTTGTTAATTTTTTTATAGACAGGATTTCTAGGCGCAGCTTAGGGCAGGCATGGGTCTGGTCTGCAGACCAGTGGTGAGTAAGAGAATAAGCTTCTCAAAGTCCAAGGCCACAGGTCTTGACCAGAAAAAGGTGGCTTGCCCCCTCCAGGTGGAAGGAAGTCCTTACCTCAAGTGGAATAGTTCATGTATCTTGGTGTCTTGTTCACTAGTGAGGGGAAAATGGAGTGGATGATTGACACAGATTGGTGCTGCTGCTGCAATAATGTGGACTCTGAGCTGTTCAATTGTGGTAAGGAAAGAGCTGAGCCGAAAGGCTACACCGTCAATTTAGTGGTCGTTCTACGTTCCTACACTCGCCTATGTTCATGAACTTTGGGTCGTTACCGAAAGAAAGACGATACAAGTGGTTGAAATGAGCTTCTTCCGAAGGGTTGCCGGACACTCCCATAGAGATAGGGTGAGGAGCTCAGACATTCGGGAGGATAACAGAGTAAGGCCCCTACCCATTCGAGGGGAGTCATCTGAGGTGGCTCGGTCATCTGTTCCGGACGCCCCCTGGACGCCTCCCTCATGGGATGTTTCAGATACATCCCACTGGGCAGAGGTCCAGGGGCCTGCCCAGGTTAAACTGGAGGGACTATGTTTTTTCAGCTGTCCTGGGACGCTTAGGACTTCCCCCAGAGGAGCTGAAGGAGATGTCTGGGGAGAGGGATATCTGGGCTTCTCTGCTGAGACTGCTGCCCCCATGACCCAGCTCCGAATAAGTGGCAGGCAACGAGTATGAGTTTTCAGATTAGTTTGTATACCCTAAAAACATCATGATGTCAAGAAGGGATTTTGGGTCGGACCAAAGTGCAGACAAGAGCTTGGCAGCCGCATCTTAGTTTATTCTCAAAAAGGTCAAAAACGTAACAAAACACTGCAGGTATGAATTGCATACCTGCAGCAACCATTGCAACCATGCCATCAGAGTCAAAATCCAAAACTTACAAAACACTGCAGGTACTATGGCAAAACATAGCATAAGTCTCCAAGCGAAGCATAAACAAAGCATAATCATGGTAGGGAAAGGGGTAGTGACGAACACAAGGAACCAGCCCTGAACAAAGACACAAAACCAACTTATATACTGTGAGATAACAAAGGCAGATAATCAACGGAACAGGGATCAGGTGTGACAAGGAGGCAGGGAAGCAGAAGGAACAGGTGAAACAAATACAAAGGCCGAGGATGGGCAAAGTAACTAATAAACAAATAAACAGAAACACAGAGATACTAAATAAGAATCCAAGGGTGAATAATAATACATACAAAGAAAACAACCATAAAAGAACTTAAGTAGTAAACACTAGGAGGCGGAAGAGGGAGAAAAGACAAACTAATAAACTTAATAGAAACAACTAGACAAAATAAACCATCACAAGAAACCGTAAAACAAAGTCCAAAATGTCACTCCGTGACACATGATCTTCAATGCTTTCTTCACAGTCAGACCGATATATTGGTCATTCGTCCATCGATATAGGGAATTAGTACACATTTACTGTATAAGCAGTGTGTTAAAAATGTATTTGACATCTGAAGGTCACATTAATGGTCAGCCTGTAGTTAATTTGCAAAAATGATAACAAAACCTATTTTTTTGCATCAATCTTAAAGTAAAATAAGGAAAGTCAAATTTGCTCAACCTTCCTAAGGGAAAATTATATAATACTACATCAGTCTACCTCATTGTTAATGGTGCTGTTGGTCTTTCTTGAAAAAAATACTACTGTTTTTCCATTAATTTCTTAATAGACTTTCCTTTTAACTTTTACAGTAGTCTTGATCTACAATTTTTCAGGCTTTAAACTTTTTTTGTCTTTGGACTTTGATTGCCTTTTAACGCAGTTTTAAATTAGTGAGACCTGATTTTTACATGTACAGCTACATTTCTAGTAACTGAAGTACTCAGCCAGATGCAAGAATGACTGATGATAAGATAAACAGTGCTTTTATAATGGTTTAGGATAATAAACAACGAATGATGTCCATTTACCAAAATTTAGGGAGGACAGATATAAAGTGTTCATTAAGGAATGTTAAATATAATGTGAAAGTTGGTTAGGTCAACTTGAAGCAAAAAGTGCTTAAAAATATTTAGAAAGAAAATAAAATAGTTAGATCTGCTTATGGGTAGGTTCAGTCACCTTCAGAAAGTCAGACCATCCGATTTACTGTGTTTTTTTTTTTTGCTTAACCAGGCAAGGAACCAAGTGAAGCCATGGTAAGCTAATTTATCAAAGCTAGTGTAAACTAAGCTAACGTAGGCTAAAACTAAGGTATGGAAAGCTGAGTATGGTTAACATGCAGTAACCTTAAGTAGCAAAGCTGAACTATGTCATGCTAAATGTGCTCAGGTAAGGTAGGCTAAACTAAGATAAAGCATGCTAAAATAAGAAGAGACCTGACATTTTAGCTTAGCTTAACTGACTTTAGGTATGCAAAGCAAAATAAACACAGAGGTAGGGTAGGCTAAACTATGTTAAACTGCATTAGGACAGGGTGTTGTGGGGATAAAGTAATTTAAACAAAAAAATGTTAGATTAGAGATACGTTTAGTGCCTTAAAGGAAAGTAGGCCAAGCTAAACTGAACTAAGGTAGGCTAAGCAAATATAACAGGCCGACGCTATGCTGGGCTAAGATATGATGAGCTGAACTAGAATGGGGTATTGTAAGTCAGGTGAAAGTAGGCATAGCTAAAACAGGCAAAAGTTAATGAAAGTAGTTCAATTCAGTGTTTTTCCCAATTCAGTTTTATTTATATAGCGCCAATTCACAACACATGTTGTCTCAAGGCACTTCACAACAGTCAGGTTCATACATTCCAATTAGTCCTAACCATTGAACAGTGCAGTCAAAGTTAGTTATTTATTGAAATAAATGGATAAAAAGTTTTTCTGTCTAAGGAAACCCAGCAGATTGCATCCAGTTGTCTAATCAAGGAGAACATACACTGAGCTCTTAGCTAAATAAGGTTAACCCTAGCTATGGAATACTAAGCTAAGCCAAACTATAGAATGCTAAGCTCAACTAATATCATCTAATAAATTAAGTGCGACTCAACTGAAATGAAAGTGTTTATCAAGTAAAAATAAATTGAATGGATAATGTTTTGGTTAATCATCTATTGTAGGCCTATAGTTTCAGCAGTTTTTGGGGAATCATCTTTGCTGGAGTTACAATCCTAAAACCCTTTCTGCCCGTCAAACAAATTAAAACTGTGCCCCTGCTTAGTTTTTTGTTTTGTGTTGGTAGATCTTTTGAGTTTAGGAGCGTTTTTCTTTCTAGGTAGGTCAGATTAACCAATTTAACCAACATACTAGACTGAAGTGATTGGAAAAAAAAGCATATGGAAGACCTTCAAAGCCTAGAGAATCAAGGATCAAGATATTTTATTTTAAATGTTACAGGAAAATCCAGATCAAAAGAAGGGAATAGAAAAAACGGAGTTATTGTATGTTCCCAGCTCAGGAGCTGAAATAAACAACTGCAACACGTCAAAATTAAATTCACTGAAAATGACATGGCGTTAGAAACCAGTTTGAGAGTAGCATTTATTAAGCAGCACAGAATAAGTTTTGTTTGGAAAGACGTAGCATGGTTCTTGTGTTTTACTGTAAAGGCTGTGCATTATGTCACACAAGTATTATGTGTTAAGCACCAATCTCCTGTCTGTTTGTCTTTCTCCATCCATCTGGCTTTACCATCAGCGGGGTCTTTAGTGTCACGCTTTGGCAGAGCGCATACTTTTTCACAGGACGACCCACTCTAATAAAACTCTAACCTCTAACATGTGGCTCAGATTACATGAAGGCTGCAGTGTTTCACAGGTACTTCTGAATTTTAGCAACACTGGGTCTTGCTTTGTGTGCCCTTTTAAAACATCTCATTAGTGTTTGTGTAGCTTTAGATCGGGTTTGCGATGCACATGTAGCCACGTCGTGTCACTCCTGAACAAAATGCCTGTTGTGGCTTTGAATTAAGGATTGCTTAGCCATTAAATGGCTCTTTAAAAGCTTTGTTAGAAATTCTATTGACTCCTCAGCAGGGGGTGGATTTGAGTTTTTGCTATTTTTTGATTAACTAGACAAAACAAGCTAATGTAATTGGTGATTGACGGAGCCTAGTGGCACCATGAATTGAATGTAATGGACTCATGTGGATCTATGCACAATTACAACCAAATTATTTGAAAATGGAAAGCGTAGAGAGTAACACATAGCTAAGTAGATTCACTCTGGGAAGAAAACAAAGTGCAAATATTGGATGTAATCACTCCTGACTTTTTTTTAGCTGCTCCAGAATAGATTCTAGATATTATTCAGGAATATGAGCCGGTATTTCTTTAGAATATAGATCAATGTTGAGTCTTTCCAGCCTAAACAGTTTTCCATTTTATGATACCTTTTTGAAACAAAGACGTGTAAGATTTAAATCAGACAGTTTCAGTAAAGGTTTAAACTAGAGTTCCTGGAGATATGTCAGACTAGAGTGTCAGTCAGATTAACATCTTAACATATTTCTAGCCAGTCTGCACCTGATCTGATGATACAATGTTTCTCCATAAGGCATTTAGCTGTCAGTGTGCTCCACTGCAAATTTTAGTCAAGCTCGAAGGTGTCAGTTTTGAAGCAGAGAATCCTTACGTGTTTGGCACCCTCTCAGTTTATGGTGATGTAAAACAGAGCTCACTATGGACACTGATACTAGTTCCAGCAATTTCCAGTTTGTAGTTTGTGCCTTGCTGGCTTCTGAGTTGTTCCTAAACATCCTAACTAGTTTCTTTTCATCTGAAGGGGACCGTTTGGGTCTTCCTTCAGACCTTGGCAAACTGGTAACACATCCAAATAGTTAAGTTACCTCCTTAGTACTATTCTTTTGATGCATGTGTGTTGAACCAAAGAAACACGCAGGACACCAGCCTATAGAGACTGGAGCTGGACACCCTTTGCATTAGGCTTTTTGAAATCACCTGAAATATATCTTTTAGGAATTAATCATGATACTACCGCCACCATGCTCGACAGTGGGTACAGTGTCTTAGTTTTGAAGCCTCACCTTAACTTGTTCTTGTTATTGTAGCCAAAAAGCTCAATCTTTGTTTCGTTTGACTGTAAAACTTTTTTCCCGAAAGCAATTGGCTTGTCTCTGTGAACAGTTTAAAATGTTGGTCTAGCTTAAAGGTGTCAGTTTTTGAGCAGGAGCAACACAGTGATGTAAAACAGGCTTCCCTGATCTAGCAGTTTACAGTTCACGGTATAGGCTTGAGCCATGATGGTTCCTTGGTTGTTGAAACGACATTTTTTCCTGGATATAACAAAGAGCAAATGAAGAGACGATAAAGTTGGAGAATTATGATCCCTTCTTTTGTTGCTGTTCTTCAGCCAAAAGCTGGAAGCTCTCATTTTCAGGTTTTTAAAGAATGCCACAGCAAAGCTGTCATGCCTTTGCATAAATACAGTTTTTCAATTTAAGCTCTGAAATCCTAAAGAGGCCAAGGATGAGATGGCAGTGAAGCTGGAGGTTGATGACAAAGTTTGAAGCCATTTTAATTTTTATCAACCAGAACAGCTTTAAGGCATGGCATGTGATGATCTTTCTATGGAACCAAACAAATAAATGTTTGAAACAATGGATGAGAAAAGATTGTTCCAGGTTCATGTGGTTTTGCTCCGAGTGTCCCTCAGTGAGATCTGCCAGTCGCTTCTTCTTATCAGCAGCCGACCTGGTGTGGTTGTGCAGGTGCATGTGTGTGGTGAGAAGCGGACAAGGAGCATGCCATCATAGCAGCTTAGCTAGCCTTGTTTATCAGCTGCAAACTCACTGAACCTTTAACACCATCCCTGTTCCCCACGTCCTTCTCGCCACCACAACCCTGAGCATATTAGAGGCCTTCAGCTTTGAAGAAGAGTCAGATGATGCTGGTCCTACTGTATGAACAGAATGTTTTGTCATCTGTCTGTCTTATAAATGTTTAAAGAGATTTCAGTTAGCTCAGACTGAAGTTTCCACCACAAATGTAGCTTTTTACATTAATGGTTTAGCTACATAGATATCTATAGACCAAAAGTTTGGACACACCTTCTCATTGAAAGAGTTTTCTTTATTTTCATGACTATGAATATTGTAGATTCACACTGAAGGCATCAAAACTATGAATTAACACGTGGAATTATATACTGAACAAAAAAGTGTGAAACAACTGAAAATATGTCTTATATTCTAGGTTCTTCAAAGTAGCCACCTTTTGCTTTGATTACTGCTCCACACACTCTTGGTATTCTGTTGATGAGCTTCAAGAGGTCGTCACCTGAAATGGTTTTCCAAAAGTCTTGAAGGAGTTCCAAGAGATGCTTAGCTCTTGTTGGCCCTTTTGCCTTCACTCTGCAGTCCAGCTCACCCCAAACCATCTTGATTGGGTTCAGGTCCGGTGACTGTTGAGGCCAGGTCATCTGGCGCAGCACCCCATCACTTTCCTTCTTGGTCAAATTGCCCTTACACAGCCTGGAGGTGTGTTTGGGGTCATTGTCCAGTTGAAAAATAAATGATGGTCCAACTAAACGCAAACCGGATGGAATAGCATGCCACTGCAAGATGCTGTGGTAGCCATGCTGGTTCAATATGCCTTCAATTTTGAATAAATCCCCAACAGTGTCACCAGCAAAGTACCCCCACACCATCACACCTCCTCCTCCATGCTTCACGGTGGGAACCAGGCATGTAGAGTCCATCTGTTCACCTCTTCTGCACCGCACAAAGACACAGTGGTTGGAACCAAAGATCTCAAACTTGGGACTCATCAGACCAAAGCACAGATTTCCACTGGTCTAATGTCCATTCCTTGTGTTCTTTAGCCCAAACAAGTCTCTTCTGCTTGTTGCCTGTCCTCAGCAGGGGTTTCTTAGCAGCTATTTTACCATGAAGGCCTGATTCACACAGTCTCCTCTTAACAGTTGTTCTTGAGATGTGTCTGCTGCTAGAACTCTGTGTGCATTGACCTGTTCTCTAATCTGAGCTGCTGTTAACCTGCGATTTCTGAGGCTGGTGACTCGGATGAACTTATCGTCCGCAGCAGAGGTGACTCTTGGTCTTCCTTTCCTGGGGTGGTCCTCATGTGAGCCAGTTTCTTTGTAGCGCTTCATGGTTTTTGCGACTGCACTTGTGGACACTTTCAAAGTTTTCCCAATTGTTCGGACTGACTGACCTTCATTTCTTAAAGTAATGATGGCCACTCGTTTTTCTTTACTTAGCTGCTTTTTTCTTGCCATAATACAAATTCTGACAGTCTATTCAGTAGGACTATCAGCTGTGTACTGTATCCACCTCCTGCACAACACAACTGATGGTCCCAACCCCATTTATAAGGCTTGAAATCCCACTTATTAAACCTGACAGGGCACACTTGTGAAGTGAAAACCATTTCAAGTGACTACCTCTTGAAGCTCATCAACAGAATATCTGTAATTATATTTGAATTTTAAAACTTTTGGGCGTAAGGTTTTCTGTACTCTTCTACTTGTAAGCTCTTAAATCACCTAGATCTTCTCCATTTCCTCTCCTCTTCCACTTCTCCCACCCAATCATATTGTGTACATTAAACATTAGTGGAGGGGGCAATTAGCAGTTCCCCTTTGCACACCTGGCTGATGCATAATGAATTTACTGTGCTCCCCTTCCACTCTGTGTGCCACGCACTGATGTTGATGAAAGGAGGACTTTTGGGAAAAAGGACTGTTAGTGCGTCTAAGATGGAGCTTTGTGTTTCATGTTCTGACCTCGTCTAACCTCCTGAGTGTGAGTTTCAGGCCAGGTCAAAAGTCCCTGTTTCAGTAATGTTTTCGGACAAAATGCTGATTAAAATAAACAAATTTCATAAAAAAGTTATTGCTGCACTAAAACTTCATTTTGGATAACTAGTTTTTATATGACATATATAAGTGCAGAATAGGGCAGATGTTTTGGCAATCCTTGGTAAAGATGTACAGATATTTGAATCTTTAATCATAGCAGCAAAATCTCACATGGAAAATCTGAGAAAAAGGTGGGTCCCCTGCGAAACAATGGATGAATGGAAGAAAAAGCACATCATGCCCAATGTTCGGTATGGTGAGGGATCTGGAATGCTGTGGGACTGTTTCTCCAAGGTCCTACAAATCTTGTTAGAGCTCTTTAAAAGGACATTTTAGATAAAAATCTGGTGACCTCAGCTAGAGAACTAAAAATAGATTATCATTGGGTTTTTCTGCAGGATAATGATCCAAAGCATTTGGCCAAAGAGGTTCCCACAGTTTATCTTTTATTACTTTTACCACTTCACCATTTGGCTAATTCATACACATACATTTCAAAACGTATCCACAGCCCCAAAAAGCACAGAACCCAGGTTGAAACCCAAACTAATGTTCATTGTCCTCGGATAGGGGAGTCTTCTGCAGAACAAGCTGCTTCTGTTGTGTTTCTGCTTTTTATCGAGCGCTTCCTCCTGCTCTTTGTAGAGCGCGCCTCACTATAGACCCAGCGATGTTTCCTTTCAGCGCTGGAGTCTTCAGTTGGTTTTTCTAACTCCTTTCCATTCACCTCCCAGTCAAAAGGCAACGGCGTCCTGCTGGGAGCCCTACAATGGAGCGAGCTGCAGCAGGAGAAAAGAGAAAGAGTAAAACAGCGAGAGACAGAGGCTCCTCGCTGAAAAAGATGTTGTAAAAACTGTTTCATGGAAAAATAAGACCCGAGCAGTGTCGGTAAATTAAGTTTTAAATTTCTTCACTTGCATCTGATAAAGAAATGTTAAATTGTTGATCATAAACGAAAAGCTGAGAAAAAAAGTTACTGATCTCCTTCCCTTCTTATGAAGCTTCGTGTCTGTCATGCTTTTAATTTAGGTTTTTGCTGCTTAAAGATGTTGACAAAACATTTTTAATTACTTACAAAGTCTCTAAAAGAATCCTGTTAGCATTGTAGCACAGCTAGCTGCTGCAAGAAGTGCATAAAGAGACCCTTTAAATGTTGCATGACTGAAGGTTGCGGGCTTTTTACTGGTCCGATCTGTAAAAGCGGTAAAATAGTTATCGTCTGTTGTCACTTGATGGCAACTGTTGCCCTCCACCTGGTGTTGGTTTAGGGGAAGTTTTTGTGTGTGTATACAGATAGCAGAAAGTTGTCTTCCTGTTCGCCTGCAAGATGGATTACTAATGTTTTACTTCAATCATATATTTACTTGATTTGGATATTGTACATCGCAAAGCATATTTTATATTTGCAATATCTCTTTCCTAATGTTTGGTTTATGTGTTTTAAACATTTTTATAATATTTGGAGGATGTCAGCAATAAATAAACTCTGTTCTGTGTTAATTGTAGACATCAGCATGCAGAACCAATGAGTTTAGCAAAACTCGGCGGGAACTTGTGCTTAAATGCCTGCAGGGAAGGATCAAAAGGTTTTCAGTGTGAAAAGGTTTCTAGGCACATTCCTCCTTGATTACTTGTGACTGAGCGAGTGACAGTCTTGACTGGGGAGTTTTCTCTAAATTCTGGAGAGTTATCTGCATTTAAAAAAACATTATTGATAAATTGAACAAATTTTTCTTAAAAGAAAGCACATGAACAGGCTGAAACAGTTTGAGTAGTTGGTTTTGTGGTAATGTTTTAAAAATAGAAAATATGTAGCATATTTGATTACAAGGCTGGTGGAGAATAATAAAGCAAACAACGAGGCACACTTTGAGAGCACACTCGCTGTGCTGTGTGTATAATTTCCCCGTTTCTCCCAGAAGGAGCATGACGAGCGAGTTAATCTGTCCGCCAGCGACACAAAGCTGTTTATTTCCCTTTTTTCCTCTCTGACGGTCCCTCTCTCTCTCTGTCTCACCGTCCTTAAAGCCTAATCAAGTTTGTATCAAGCTAAATAATGCCTTAGCGTGAAATTGGTGTCTTCAGTCAAAAAGCACTCCTGAGCCTGCACTACAAGAGAAAGCAATTATGCACCCTCCAACCCTCCATGCCCTCGTTCATGTACTGCATATGTGTTTGTGGTTATGCATGAACTGCTGCAGCCAAACTACACAGCTCATCTCTTCTCCACAGCATTTGTGTTGCAGCTAGGTGTTCTGATGGTGAGCTCTGAGCCCAGTCTGTACTGGTAAATGCAGGCTGTATTTACTGGGAGGCGGGGGTGTCTTCTAGTTCAGTTATTTCTGGAGGCCTCCCAAGAGTCGAGGTGCTCCAGAGGAATGCTTTCCTCCTCCTCCTCCTCATCCTCCTGCTGCTGCCCTCTCTCTCTTCATTCTTTGCCCTCCTTCACCTCTCCTCCTGTCTCACATGTGTTCTCTTCTTCACCTTTTTCACATTTATTTCAAACGCATGGATCAATAAAAAACAACCAAGAAGAACTCAAAATAAAAAAACTTGAAACATACACCATTTAATCCCATGATAGCTGTTTCAAAAAGCATAAAAACACATTTTCAGTTCAGATAAAAACTATTATGATTAAATGTTTAAATACGTTACCTTTAAAAATGGACATAATACCTCTATAAGGTTGAAACACATCTTGGGATTCTGAACGCATCCTATCCTAATCGTTCCACTTCCACCTTCAGTATGCCTAAAATAAATTATTTTAACATCATCTGTGCTCATATTATCAATGTATTTGCTGGTATGTACAACTTAGAGCACTGATGCTGCCTTTTATTGTTGTCACATAAACCAAACCCAAATATTATGTATATGTAGATCTAGATGTAGAGTAAAGGTGCCCAACTTCAGTCCTGGACCACATTTTAACCATGCAGTCTGCAGTGGTTTGAAGTCCATTAAAATGTGTTGGTAAGCATAGAGCTTAAGTTTCAGTAAAGGACTCAGTTGTTTGATGTGTTTTGAACCAGCTGTGCTGTTTGGTGACATGGTACCACACTCAACATGGACCAGAGGAAGCGAAGGAAAGAGTTGTCTCAGGAGATTAGAAAGAAAATTATAGACAAGCATGTTAAAGGTAAAGGTTATAAGACCATCTCCAAGCAGCTTCATGTTCTTGTGACTACAGTTGCACATATTATTCAGAAATTTAAGATCCATGGGACTGTAGCCAACCTCCCTGGACGTGGTCGCAGGAGGAACATTGATGACAAAACAAAGAGATGGATAATATGAACGGTAACAAAAGATCCCAGAAAACATCTAAAGAGATTAAAGGTGAACTTTAAGCTCAAGGATCATCAGTGTCAGATCGCACCATCCGATGTTGTTTGAGGCAAAGTGAACTTAATGGGAGACGACCAAGGAGACCATTGTTGAAAACAAATTATAAAAAAGCCAGACTGGAATTTGCCAAACTACATTTTGACAAGCCACAAAGCTTCTGGGAGAATGTCCTATGGACCGATGAGACAAAAATTGATCTTTTTGACAAGGCACATCAGCTCTATGTTCACAGATGGAAAAATGAAGCATATGAAGAAAAGAACACGGGCCCTACTGTGAAACATGGAGGAGGTTCTGTTATGTTCTGGGTCTGCTTTGCTGCATCTGGCACAGGGTGTCTTGAATCTGTCCAGGGTATAATGAAGACTATCAAGAGATTCTAGAGATAAATGTGCTGCTCAGTGTCAGAAAGCTTGGTCTCAGTCTCAGGTCATGGGTCTTTCAACAGGATAATGATCCAAACACACAACTAAAAACACCAAGAATGGCTAAGAGGAAAACATTGGACTATTCTGAAGTGGCCCTCTATGAGCCCTGACCTAAATCCTATTGAGCATCTTTGGAAGGAGCTGAAACATGCCGTCTGGAAAAGGCTCCCTTCAAACCTGAGACAACTGGAGCAGTTTGCTCATGAGGAGTGGTCCAGAATACCTGCTGAGAGGTGCAGAAGTCTCAATGACAGTTATAGGAATCGTTTGATTGCAGCGATTTCCTCAAAAGGTTGTGCAACAAAATATTAAGTTAAGGGTACCATCATTTTTGTCCAGGCCTGTTTCATCAGTTTATTTTTTTAAGTAATTCTGTTGAAGCGTGTTTGAAAAGCAACGTCTGATTTTCATTTGTTCATTTTCATAGAATTTTTATTCATTATTACCTTTGTCAGATTCAAGTTATTTCTGGGACCATTGTGGGTTTTTCTTTCATTAACCGAGGGGTACCAACAATTTTGTCCACATGTGTATAATTCCTCTTTTGTTATCTCAGAAATCAGTTCTTTGTAGTAGTCTTCAAAGCATTTTTTGAATTTTCCCTAAGTCTGTTTCTATTGCTTTTGTTAAGGGATTTCTTATTTTATGTATTAATCTTTCTGCCTGTGGCTTTCTCAATCTGTATGACAAAAGCTTCAATGATTTTGCCCCTGCCTCGTAATATTGTTGTTTTGTAAATAAGAGTTGTTTTTTTTTGTAATTCTACTGTACTGATTTGGGCTATCTCTTTTTTTAGGGTTGTAATCCTAGCTTTTGTACAATCTTTAAGGGTCTTTAAGGTGCTCCCTGTCCAATTTCATGAATTCAGCCTCTAATGTGCTAATTTTCTGTTGTTGCAAAAAATATTTTAATGGGAAGAGAATGACATAATTTTACCTCTAATGGCCGCCTTTAAAGTATCGTTACCGGATTTACCTCCTCTCCTCATTATCATTATTTTCCAAATAACATTTAGTTTCGCTTTTCAGTTTTTCTTTAATAATTTCATTATTGAGGATATTTGTGTTAAGCCTCCAACAACTGGATTTAATTTTGCTGTCCAAATGGACATATGAATAATGAGTGCAAGATCGACCTGAAGGGTTTATTTCCCTCCACACATCTTTTATTCCCAGTTTGTTCATTAAAATCTTGCGTTTTCTGTGAATACTTAGAACTTCAGTTTTGGCATTGGTGGAGTCCAGCCTGGGGTTCATACAGATTTTAAATTCCCACCACAGATTGTGGTGCCCTGGCTTTTTGTTGTCAATATCTCGAGTACGTATTTATAAAAGAGCCAGTCACTATCAGGAGGAATGTACACATTTAGAAAACTCGTCAACTTACCTTATAGTCTGCCTATAATCATGACTTATTTGCCTTCTGTCACTTTTTCATTTGATTTTTGCGTTGTGGGGTGTGTGGTTTTGTTCTTTTCTTTTTGGATCCTGTCAAAACCACTCCGTTCATATATTAAAACCCTGGAATTGTTGGCGAATGGACTGTAACCTTCTTGCTCTAACTTTAGTCCTCAGCCTCATTCCTTTTCCCCTTGTTTTTACCTCCCCCTCTGCTGCACGTCTCTTCTGCGATCGATTTCTCTTCCCGCCTCTCTCTCTCGCTCTGACAGACAGAAAAACAAATGTCAGATCAGAGAGGCTCTTTAATCTCAAGCTGTGATGTTTGGCCCTGAACATCAACTCTGGGCTCATCTGATTGTAAGTGTGTGTGTGTGAGAGAAAATTGTGTGTTTGTTGAGTGTTGGAGCTCTTTCTGCATTTGTAAAGCTTTGTAAATGTGCAGTCTTTGTTTCTGTATACGCACAGCAAACTGATCTAAAACAAGCCTTTACGAACAATAAAAGCATCGTTTTGTCTGTGTTTTAGGCTCAACACAGATCACCTCTGACCTCTCAACTTCTACCCGGACAGATTCTGTTCTCTCCTGTCTTTATCTGGTCAATGTAAACTAGAAATTAGTTTAAAAGTTCACAGTTGGCATAATTAAGTTAATTATATCCATAATAAAATGTAATAGCTGTTAAAATTAATTATATCCAGGTGGAATTTCTGTTTTTGATCATTGGACACAGAAATTCAGATACAAATGAAAGTAAGATTTTTTTTTTTGCTCCAAACAATAACTGCTTTTGATTGAGTTGTCAAATTTGTTTACCCTGCATCTGTAATAACCCCATAATAACAGTCCTAATACTGTGTGCATTCTGTGTAACTAAGTAAAACCTTATTCATATAGCACCTTTGAAGATATTTAAAATTTAAAAAGATATTTTCTATTTCCATTATTATATAAATATAAAAGAAAATATTAATAGTAATCTTCACTGAGAGCAAAGTGTACCGGAGTCAAATTCCTTGTTTGTCTGTACAAACTTGGTAATAAAGTTCATTCTGATTCAGATATAAAATCACAAATGCCTAACAAGAGCCAACAATGCATAAAAAAACAAAAATGAGAAATTACTAAAAAGCTATGTTTCTAACTGACTATAAGAGAGACCACAGAGTCCAATGATCCGAAGTCCAGATCAGCGTTACAGCCAGAAGGGGTTTCCAAAGTAAGGCTCGTGGGCCATTCGAGGCCCTCGGAATGATTATTAGCAGCATACAACGCAAAGTATTTGTCTTTTAGTAAACAAATCTTTTACTTTCATTTTAAGTTTACAGTATGTAGGACCTCAAACATCCAGCAACTTTGATAGAAATGTAGACTTCTGTGCACTTATTTACTAATGAAACTTAGCAAAATACAGAAAGCGTTATCGAATAAAGATTGCCTCATATCCTCTTCTTGTTCCTAAGAATAGATAATTTTGTTTTGTAGACCAAGGAAAAGCAAAATAATTAACCCAAAAATTAGGGCATTCTGTCTTTCTTTTAATAAGCCAAACATTCTTTTTACTTTTCAGGTCTAAGAGGATTTACAAATCCTATTTCTGCAATGTTGCATGTTTAGTATACAGTGAGCAAAAAAATAAAAAGTCGCAATAAGTTTACATTTTTGTTTTTATTTAACAATACTTTATTTTTTTGTGGCTCACAAGTTCTTTCAACTTGACACATGTGGCCCACCTGAATTAAAATTTGGGCACCACTGGCCTGTAAATAGTCTAGTAACTATTTCCAGACTGATAGATTTGAATAATTTTGCATCTCAGCTGACGTGTTGCTGTTTGAGATCTTTTGGACTTCTTCATGTTGTCAGACAGGTTCTGTTTAAGTGATTTCTTGGTTCTACCTATCTGGCAGTAATCAGCTCTGGGTGTGTGTTATGAAATTCAACTCAGCTTTCCAAATATGTTTTAAATCTCAGTTAATGAATGATTGAACAAAGAGGGTAATTATATTTTCACATAGAACCATGTTGTGTTTTTTTCTTGAGAAAAAATCCTCTTTGGAAAACAGCGTTTTGTATTTACTCTGGTTTTCTTTGAAATTGGTTTGATGATCTGAAGTTTTTAAAGTGTGATCAAAAAGCAAAAACAGGAGAAATCTTTAAAGGGGAAATATTTTTCACAGCGCTGTTTGTTGTAAAATTGAGACTCTGGCAGGCTGTAAAGACTAAACCAACTTTGCTGTAGCAGCTAGAATCAGAATCAGATAGCAAAAGCCTTTTGGGTCAAATCAGAGGGAAAGGGAAGAGACTTATGATAACAGAGGCAGTGGAAAGGGAAAAGATAGCGAAGGCGACGGAGCTTGTCCGCCAGGCTTTGTGTGCTTGTTTTTCTTCCTCTCTTCCATCCATCCATCCAAGCCCAATGCTAACACTGTCTCTCAACACATCCACACTGCCACAAACAAAGGCAGACATGGACAAACACTCAGCGAGTCCCAAACCTCAGAGTGGCCTGGTGTTTCTGGCCCGTAACACACTGCTGGGGATGTTTTTGTGTTTTAAGGCTGTTTTGTGCAGAGTGCAGGCAGGCAGAGAGAGCAGTTTTACTGCTGATAAAAGTATTTGGTTAATCAGCTTCTGTCCCCGTCCCCTGACTTGATCTGTTTGTGTGTGTGTGTGTGTTTGACACTGGCTATTGAAGTTTGTGATGTTGGTGTTGGGATGGGGGGGGGGGGGGAGATGGTCCCTGAGGGCTGGCTGGGGATGGAGATTGGCATCAGCTCCAGGCCAGTAGCGTCACAAAGTCGCTCCTGAGGGATGGGAGGGCCAGCCAATGAGAGTGTCCTTCTGGTTCCAAGAGGGAATCCTGGTTTTGGTGGAAGATGGGGTGGGGGGGGCAGAGAGGGAGGTGGCACGAAGAAAAGGGGGAGACAGACAGATAAAGAGGGAGAGAGTTTCAGATGACAATTACCCTCTTGACTTCCATCCAACACGGGTTGTCAATCAGCTCGGCCCTCTGGGAGGAGAATCCGCCTATCATTGGCTACTCTGACCCACATCCCGCCTCTTTGGGCTGCCTGGCCGATGTAAGATTGGCCACAGTGACCCGTTCATCAAATAGGTCTGGGAATAACTGGAACCTAGGGCTGCTTTGGGATTATATGGCCTTGATACTGTGTGTGCAGGCTGTTTAGACCGAAAAAAGACAAAGGATTTTCTTAGCTATGCTTTCCTTTCACTGGACATTAAACAGAGATGGTAGCAAGCCTATTGTGTGGTAGATGAAGGAAAAGTGGGAAATGAGAATAAAACACTGAGGGTGAGACGGGATAAAAGCCGGAGCCATTAAGAGATCAAGGAAGAACTAAAAATGAGAGGTGCATGTAAACAGTGAAAATGGGTTAAAAATACAGGAGAAGAAGAAGAGGGCTGGGCTGCTTTGCTTTGCAGGAGCGTGAGCAGATAATTAATGACAACAACAACTATGTAAATATTTGTTCATGAGAACATGGTGATGATGCTCAGGCATGCTGTAGCATTTGTCTGCCGTCAAATCGCCTGTGGTGTACGAGAAAAATATGGAGGATGAAAAAACAGCCATTATAAAAACCAGAATTTAAGAAATGAACCTTATTTCAGTTTGCTTAAAAATAGCATCAAGCACATGGAAATGGCCACTTTTTTAGGCACCCCTGTTCAGGTGCTTGTTTACACAAATAGCGAATCAGCCAAAACATGGCAGCAGCTCAATGCATGCAGAAATCCTGACGTGGTAAAGATGACCTGCTGAAGTTCAAAGTGACCATCAGAGTGGGGAAGAGATGGAATTTAAGTGACTTAGAATAATGCATAGCTGTTGGAGCCAGATCAGCTGGTGTGAGTATTTCAGGATGTAATCATCTACTGGGGTTTTCACCCAGAATCATGGTAATAAAAAGGTGAGAAATAATTATTTTGAACAAAATCACCCTTGTCATAATTTTTGGTACCTGTGCTGTTAATGCTTTGCACAATCTACTTTTGCTTATAGAACAGCACTTTGTCTTATCCTATAACATTTGACAAGCTAGGAGTGTGCATTGATGCATCCCTTCTCCAACACACCTGAATCAAATAAATGACTCCTTACCAGGCCTCTGAAGAGCTGAATGAATGCGGATGAGATCATTTCAGCCATTGGATTTAGGTGTGTTGGAGAAGGGATGCATGTAGTAGCTCTCCAGGACTGGGGTTGGGCACCCCTTCTCTAGATCATCCAGAGCCCTGGGCCCTCTCTGATGCTTTCTTCTCTTCAGCTCCACAGGTCTTCTGTAGCATTTAGATCTAAGAACTGAGATGGTCCTGGAAGACAGTTAATTTTATGTCTGGTGAACCATTGACGGCTCATTCTCTGTTAACTGACGAAGTCCACCAGATTTTTGTTTTAAATTTCCGGATATTTGAAAAAGTTCATGATGCATTGCACTATAAGGTTCTCAGAGCCTTATAAAGAGAACCAGGCCCACAGCATCCCAGATTCTCCAGCGTACCTAACAGTGGATTTTACACAAGACCCACATGGGTTTGTGGGTCTTGTCTGTTGCTGAAAAGCTAAATTTTACTCTCATCTCATTGAGAACCCCTATATTCACCTAAGATTCAGAAGATGGATACATAAAGCCAAAAACAACAGACAGTAATTTTTGTGTTTGGTTTAATATCCTCTGGCTCTGGAGTTTTGCTGACAGCACTCGTATTTAAATCAAGACTCCTGTCTGCTTTTGACCACAAACCCTGGTTTTGAAAAAAATTCTAATTTGCATCCCAGGTTCGATTTGCATGTAAATGTGGGTTTGTCGCTGTGGACAACCTGGTATAATTGTGTGCTTAATGAAGCGTAGCATCTCATTACAACAGAGACAGGAGTGTTCTGTTGTTTAGTTTTGCAGCTGTTGTAATGCAGAGGTTACTGCTGGAGTGTGTTCCTCAGCTTGTGAGATGCATGTTTTTGCATCTGATTATGGTTTACTCCAGAAGAAAGCTTTCATGAAAAACTTAGGTTACCTTATGACAACTTTTGTTTTTTTTGCAGCATATTTGGACATATAAATATAAATCTGACCTATAATGAAAAATATAAATTAATCATAAAAACTGTAAAATGTTGCATATAATGTAATACGAAGGGATTTCTGATGATAAAGAAGGAGACTTGCACATTTATTCCTCTTTAAAATGACTAAAATCACACACAGATGTATTGTATCAGGTGCACTCGATCAGAAGATCGTTACTCGGATCAGACTAACTAAAACAGCTGCCTACATGACCATGTCCGGTCATCCAAGCAGCTTCACCCTGAAAGCAGACTGCAAGATGCTGAAAGAAGCCCACAAAACTTTCATGGAAGGTGTGCATGGAGGAAAACCTTTTTTGCTCTCGATGAAAAACATGAAGAAACAGACTGGAGTTTTCCAGCAAAAACAAACACAAACACCAGGTCTTCTGGAATAACGGTCTTTAGACAGATGAGTCGAAAATGTTATTGTATGGACACCAGAACAGAGGACATGTTTAGCATAAACCCTATACATTCCTGTGAAGCATGGAGTTGGAAGCGTCTCGGTATGGGGATGTTTGCTCTAGCAGGACTTTGCCAGCTCACCGTCTTAGACTCCACCATGAATGATATTGTTTATCAGATGGTATTAGAGAAAAATATGAGAACATCTGGAAAGATATTAAAACTGAAGCTGAACTGGACCCTGTAACATGACAATGATCCCAATACATCCACCAAAAATTAAGAAAAGAAACGTTCTGGAGCGAGTCAAAGCCCAGATCTTGATCTCATTGAGCTGCTGTGGGATAAAACGGGCTGAACATTTAAGAAACACCTCAAACATCTCACAGTTGAAAGTGAGGAGTGGAGCAGACTTTCCTCAAATTGATGTCAGAGATGGTAGATGGCTACAAGAAGCATCTCAATAAAGGCTCACATTTTTTCACATTTCTGCATACGTACAGCGGCAATCTTAGAGGAGTTACTGCACCAGGAAATCAGACAGCAGGTTTTTCTGCTCACATATTTGTTGGTTTGGATTTGCTCTGTAACTGCTAGGAAGCATCCAAACAGAGGTCTAGTGTTATGCGCATAAGGCAGGGAGCCTCTTCTAACATTTTTCATACAGATTTAATGAAATGTATTTCATGTTATGCCTTCTGTGTAAATTAATATCCTTAATACTTCTTCTTTTATGGAGTCACTGCATATTTTCTGCAGAAAATCTTACTGTGCTAAAAAGTCCAGAGGTTTCATGATTTGTACGTTTGTAAATTTACTGGTCATTACTCCTGTCTGTGTCTGCAGGCTTTGACTAACCAGGTTCTGGGAAAAGTATTAATTGAGCTGTTTCTGCAGTTGTTCGGGAGGAAAAGAGTATGAAGGTGTTACTTTTGGTGTAAAATCAGAGTTACTGGGGTGTTGCTGGGTTGTTAATTGTTTTCTTGTGCCAGTTTAAAAAAAATCCAAACAGGCCTAATACAGGAAGGTGGATTTCTGTGTGAGGTGTAAAGAAATTAATTTGATGCTTTGATTCACTTGTTTTTTTTGTTGTTGTTTTTTTTTTACCTCTTTCCTCTCTTACTTTAATGATGAAATGCAGATTTTGGCTTGATTATTTTTAGTACCTGCACACAGTTGCACATGTGATGCACAGACTCTCACGGTTCACGGTAACACTCTGCGGCAGTCTCTGAGGAGGACGCATAGAGTCTAAATAAAGCTGTGTGTGTGCTCGGCTAATGAAACGCATGTTATTCCCTGCAGCCTCATCAGGAAAAATGGGCTTTTATCAGAATCAAAGTTATTCTTACATCTGCCACAGTTTTTAAAAACAATATTTAATCACCTTTTCATAGAGATGCAACAGTCAGAGGTTTGTGGCCTTGTTCTGATCTCTTGTTTTTTTTAAAGCTTTGACCCGCTCAGACCCATTCAGGCAAAACTCATGTCTCTAAGAGCATTTAGCAGTGTGGATGATCCGGTCCAGGATCTATTTCAAACCTGATACTGATGTCGAAATGGATTTCAGCCTGAGGCCACCAATCCAAATGGCACGGCCCTGTGTTGCTCCACGTCGCTTCTTTGCTGATTTTACTTTGGGAGTTTTTTCTTACAGCCAAAAAAAGTTGCACACAAATAGAAAATACATAGTGATGTCATAAACTGTATACAAAGAAAATGTTTTACATAAATGAGCAGATTTAAACATACACAGCTGACTGACAGCAGCAACCAGATAGACATCCTTACCCCCACACACCATACAACCAGAAAGCAGCTCTCTGTCTTCTCACTGAAATGAGGTTAAGCTGCAGCAACAGTATAAAAGGAAGTTTTTATAATTTTGAAACCAAAATCACTTTATTGCATCAAAATGGAACCCGACCCATAAAACAGGTAAAACCTTCAACTAATGCCTAATTTCATTTACTTATTCAAAAAATTGCAGGAACTTATTTAAATAAATATCTACCCATGCTCTTATTCAAAGAGCTAGTCAGATCTTTCACCTGAAAATCTTACAAAACCCATATTTAGTAAGTGAACAGTGGAGTTCAGCTCCTGCTCCAGTGTTTATCTTCATAAAGGAACCCTCTGAGGATTTATAACTTCTTGTTTTGATCTGAGATCTTGGCTCAGGTCTAATGAGAGGATGGTGGCGGTCAGGGAGGAGTTGTTGAGGATGTGGAGAGAGGTATTCTGTTCTGGAAGAGGAGGGCAGAGGTCAGCGGCGGGAGTGGGATGAGAGCGAAGGATTTGCAGGGATCAGAAGCGGCTGTGCGTAAGGGAGATGTGCGACGCTACATGTTAGGGAAGGGGAGAGGAGGAAATCCCATTGTGTGCTGACTCCAGCCGTTTCCTGTTTGTGTGCCAGCTGTGCTTTCCTCCTTCCCATTGTACCCAGGAAGTTGGTATCACATTCTTGTTGTGATCGGCTCAGCGTGTGAATCTTATAACTTCAGTTGTCAGTTTGCTTGTTAAAATCTGAATTTAGATTTTTTTTTTTCTATTAATTTAATGTTTCTTATATTTTAGTTAGTTTAATTTTTCTCATCATTTAAAATTCTGAATATTTGAAACATGATAAAATCTTGGAGGTTCCTCAGGTTGGACCCTCTAATGGCTCGGTCCTCATAAGGTCTTTAGTAAGCATTCGGCGTCCTTCTTGGCCAGGTGCGCAGTGTTAATCCACATTATTAACGCTGTAAAGATAATGTGTACCAAAAACCTTTAGCCCGTATTTATTAGAACAAACTTTACAAACATTTCTATCAGGAGCTTTGAGGCAGTTGTTCTCATCTCAAGGTGCAACCAGGAAGTTGTGACATGGCGAACATTTGATCCAAGCATTGTAGTGGTTCAGTGCTTCCTGAAAGTCCAATTGAAAACCACTTTCTAACATATTTAAAGCCTTATAAACTTTTTTTATAGCCTCTGTTCTGACTGCTTGGTTGAATAGGGGTTAATCCTGTAACCTTTAGTCACGTTCAGTTTAAACTCTGGCCCAAACAGCTCAAAGTTCTCCAAACACCAGGTTGTGCACTGCATACAGCCATCATGGTTTATGCAGACGGCTTGAAACTTGAATCCAAATTGGAAAGTAAAAGGAAAACATTTTCATGTTTTTGCTGAACTTTTCCTTTGGAAAAAATAGTAATCGTTTTTGGTCATTATCTTTAGTTGTATTTTTCCCTTTGAATTTTACAACCCATAATGTTTCTTTCTTCTTTGTGTCCCTCCTGTTTTCTCCTCAGCGGTGGAAGAGGGAGAACCCTCGGAGGGAAGTGGGACTTGGGATGAAGCTGCCGTCCAGACAGGTTAGTCATAAATCATAAGGAAACATTTGACCAAAGAGCCCTTCCTGGTAAACTCAAACGGTCCAACAGACTGTGATTTATAACTGCTTGCTGACAAAGACTTTGTAAACAAAGCTTGAAGGGTTTGGTTAAAGTTTTAGTTAAAGGAAAAGGATGTTGGAGAGAAGAGGGGATTTGAGAAGAGCAGGAATGATGGGAATGAACTGGAAAAATATGTGGACTGAATGGAAGAGATGATGGAGGGAGGAGAGAGGGATTTCTGTCCTCTGTGGTCTGATTATGTCTTGGGATGAAGAGGTAGAGATGGATGAGCTTTCCTTTTTCTCTCTGTCTGTTTTCTATATTTGTTTTTGATTTGTTGTTCATTAAGATCATCTCTGTTCTGTCTCTCCCTCTCGGTCCCTGATCTCTTCCTTCTTGTTTTCACCCCCACATGAAAATTTAGAAATGCATTCATATTTCAACATTTGTCTTTCTTATTAAAACAAAAAAATGCAGTACATTTTCTGCAGATCTGCATGGACAGTGAAGATCAATAACAGTTGCAACAATCATATCTGCTATGAAATCAAGGAAAGGTGAAACGTTGCTTAAAAGAAGTATCAAACCCCTGTTGAGGAGCCAGTAAATTCTCAGCTCTACATAATACTAAACATAATTTTATATTTTATTGGGATTTTCTAACCTACTAGGGGTTAAAAAGAAATTTCTGCAAAAAAACAAACAAACAAAAACTAGCTACATAACTGTGCAGAGCCTGAAATGAAAATATGGTTGAAGCACTGTGATTTTGCATCAAGATTCCAGAGAGGTTGCAAAGAATCCAGAGGATCTCATTGTTCAAAGGTATCAGTCAGGAGAAAGGGACAAAATATTCCACAGTATTGTTACACAGTATTATATTTTATATTTTTAATGTAAAAATAAAGACAGAGGTCAATAAATCTGAGAAAACATGAGTCAACAGGCACACTCCAAAAATCAGATGTTTCTCCAAAACTGATAAGATAAGAAATCAGAACCAGGTTAGAGAATCTTTCCACAAGTACTGGTCATTTTCTACATGTTACAACAGTATCCTGTTTGGTCCATATAACTGGACCAAACAGTAGGTTGAAAGGCCGAAGCTTTTGTCTTCCAAAGAAAACTTCCCGGCTTGGCTAAAATCTCACAGAACCTTGAGGGAGAATGTGTTCTGGTCTTGGCTCCAAACCTTCAGATGTCTGCTGGAAAGCTGAAGCTGATGAGTCCAGAACGAAATCTCTGGGCTCACCTGAAAAGTGCTGCGGACAGTGGTGTTTCTAGACCAAATTTGCCAGGGGGTTCAGGGTGGGGCCAGTGTTTTTTCATGGGGTTAGAGAACAAAAGAATAAAAACAAAACAAAAATAGGGCAATATTTCATCGTTTCATACATTAAGTAAGCTGCAGAGAGGCTTGTGGCTCTGGAGCTGCAGGTTGCAGACCACTGATCTAGCAGATGAAACCTGCAATCCTATCTCAATATGGCTGAAGCTAAAAGTGCAACACCTTCATTTTTAATTAATCGTTAAAGTAAAACTGTAAAGTTAAAAAATAAAATTGGTCCAAGGCATCAATCAGTTATGGTGTCTGTGCCTTCGCATATCATCATGAGAAATTGATTTAGTATTATGTCTTCATACCAGGGGCCAGGACCAGTTTTACAGCGGCACTGGCCCCTGTTGGCCCCTGTCTAGAACCGTTGATGGCTGTGGTCCAGAGATGGCCTCAGAATCTGAGGGGATCTGAGAACTTTTAAAGGTGGAGTGACCAAAGGTTGCCAGGTTAAGGTGTGGGACGCTGATAGACTCCTGCCAAAGACGACCGAAATGATCCAGTCCCTGAAACATCAAACTGTTCTGAACCGTTTTAGTGAGTGGATGGGTTCTAAGAGACCTTTTGGCACTGATGGCTGATATGTAAACGCTGCTCAACAACTTTAACATCTGTGCACTTCTGTAAGGCCTTGTTACAGGTATCTCATTTATTGCCGATGCCGTGGAGGAAGCTAACGGAGGTCCGAGTTGAATCCTGCAGCATACCAGGCGTATATTTGGACCATCAATGTCGTGATCTGTCCTGGAAGTGCCAACAAACATCAGAGCAGGCTACTGAGCTGTTGGCAGGAGCAAACCAAATGTTAGGCGACTGAATTCTCACTTCTATCATGTGTTTTTAGTTTGTATCAGCATACCTTTTCCATATCTTGGCAGAAAAAGAACTGTTAGGTGAGTTTCTGCTCTGAGTTTTCTCTGCTCTGGTTTAAACATATCAGGGAGCGGTAAAGCACTTCCTCTAACTGGATCTCTGCAGGGAAACGAGATACTGCTGAATGTGGTAAATATCCAGTTAGCTCCCTCTCAGCCTCTCCTGGCCCTGTCTTTCGTTCAGCTCTACGGGGATGAAAGGAAAGGAATCACTCCTGGGGTGTCTATGACGTGCCAAACCCTCCCATTTCCAACCCCATCCGAACCTCTGTTAACGCTCCTCCAGGGGCTGCCGTGCAGCCTGAAGTCTGCCGCAGTGTGTGTGTTTTCAGCGGGGTGCTGACTTTGGTCCTGAGTGGTTCAGTAGAAATGCTGTGTGTGTCGGTTCCTGCAGGAAGCTGGAGTCCCATGACACACACACACACACACACACACACACACACACACACACACACACCTATCTGAGTGTTCCTCCAGTAAAAACATTCTGTCCCATATTCCCTTACTCAGCCACACTTTCAGTTTTACTGCCTGTGTCTGATCCCTGCAGCTTTCTGCATCAGATTTTCACCATTTCTGTGCAAATTTCTCCCATTCTAGCTGTTTTCTCTCCTCTGCAGCCCTTAACCACTTACTTTCTTTACTTTCTTTTCCTTACTTACTCTCCTTCGTTTGCTTGTTAACTATGTGTGTAGAAGGAGTTGGGAGTGAGAATTACGTCTTATTCCCTAGTTTCAAAATGACAACTCCTCTGCTCTCAGGGATGTAGCAACGGGATGTAACAAAAAAGCACCTTCCCATTCTGCTACCAGATTCAGAGACTTTTACCTATCCTTCCATCATTCTCTATACTTTTTACTCTAACACCATTTCCATCTATCTTTTTCTGGAAAATGTGTGTTGGGTTGGGAAAAGGCCCACAGGAGTGAAGTCGGAGGGAACTGCATCAAGACAGCTTAACCTCCCTTTCCTCCTCCTCAATTTTCCTTTTCTCCTTGGCCTCTCTGTCCCAGATAAGTTCACTGAAACTGAAGGTGTCTCAACATCCTCCTCCCTTGCTCCCCTCTGCCCTTTCAGACTCTCAGAAAATCAGAAAAACAGCTTACTTCCTTGTTTTCACTTCACTCCAGTCTACTTGGGCAAAAACTGAGAAGAGAAGAAGGCAATGCATATGAGACAGTCACATCCGGTTTTCCTCTGAACGTCTGTGACATTTCTCTCAGTCTGCTACAGACTACACTCCGCTGCCCGTTCTGTGTGTTCACGCTGACACTCTTAACAGACGGTGAGTCATCGTGGAAAAGGTTTGTCAAGTCCCCAGGCTGAAACCGAGAAGCTGAGACCAACCGGATTATTGTTATTCGCTGTGTGGTGTCACACACTTGAGTGGAGTACTGAGAAACAGCCGCCTGCAACTATCATGTGACAGATCTGTGTCAAATTTAGAGCTGCAGCTATCCAGTAATCTAGAAATCCAACACGCCATTGATTATTTTGAAAACATGGATATTTACAGCTCTGGATAGAAGTTTTTCTCTTTTTGACTGATTATTTCTTTGTTGTAATGCTGCTTTTTGGGAGTAAATCTTGTACAGTTGGAAAGTCTGTTTTCCTTTAAATGGTGCCACATTTGTGAGGAGGATGCATTTGTGTGCAGCAGAGATGATTGTGGGTTGGAGCCATGAAAACCCAGCCTCTCTACCAGTGCTAAACAGCTGTTTTCTGCCATTAACTCTTGTTTGGTGTTACCTAGTGGTTTGGATGGTTGAAGTTTGAATTAACAAGAGCCTCGGAAGTGCGTGGGAGAACCAGACAGAACCACAACTGCCTGGCACGTTCTTCTCATACTGGTCACCAGCTTAGTCACACACTGCTGTGGGACTTCTTCGTTGATTCCATAACCAGTTGAGGTGTATTTAGGGTTAATTGTCTTGTTGTTTACCTCCTTGTGGATGCAAGATAAATGACTAAAGGAAAGAACCCCAAATGAAGGTTTGAAACAATGAATTACTACCACTAGGATTGTAAACAAGCCAGAATAAGGTTAATATGAGGTGAAGTTGAAGAATTTCGGGGTAGTTCCTTTTCAGTATTGGATCTAATTTGTGCAACACACTGGTGTTAGAGGCAGTGAATCGGCCCCACAGTATGATCCTGCCACCAGGTCGAAAGGTTATACAGTGTTTTTTTGTTTTTTTAGGTCCAAGCATAGCTCTCGTCACTGTGGCCAAAAAGCTCAATAAAACCTCAATAAAACATTTCTCCAGAAGTGATGTCAAACAAATCCTTATCATAGTGCAATGGGAAACGTCCAGCTGTCCTTATTTAAGATCAGTTATCTGTATTAACCTGGTCTTGGTCTTGTTGAAGTCTTCAGCACCATTTCTTCAGATTTAGGCTATCTATCCAGGTCGTGCCTTGCCTCTAGCTCGTTGCCTGCTCTAGATACCTGACCAGTGACCCTGCCTAGGATTAGGCAGGTATAGGAAATGATGGATGCGTGGATTCATCAGTAAGAAAACAGGGTTTGCAGATCAAAGCTCTGCTTATCTGTGAGGTCCGTATGTTGGCCGGTGCTGAGAAAAACTGGACTCCTTCCTCTTGCTCTTGTCCCTTCCCCTGCTTCCTCTCCCCATCGTCCTCTTCCTCCATCGCTCTCTCACTGCTCCCCTCTGGAGGTCCGTAATGTAGTTTTAATTTCCCCAAGGCTGCCACAGGAAAACAGTTCCTGTGTCTCTGTGTGTGTGTGACTGACCTCCTATTGTCTGCTTGTGTCTGTTCTGTTTTTTCTGTCTGTTTTGCACCATTTAAGCACATTGTTGGTCTATTTTTGGAATTTATGTAAATCATAAATAAGAAAATTACCAAGCTGTCATCTTATTTCGTACTCTTTGGTGATCTGTTGGAGTTTGGTTCACATCTATTATTTCAACATGTTTTTTTAAAATATATTGTTCAGTCTGTATGTTTGTGTGTCTCTTTCTCTTCCTTCCATGACGTTAATGGGTCTTTCATCATCCTGTTTCCAGACATTGGTGTTGGGTGCTAACCTCCCTGAGCACATCATGTCCCAGAGGAGTGTGTGCATGTTTAGCTGTATGCGTGTATCTCAGTGTGGTCTCTGTAGCTCAGCAGATCTTCTCCCATGAGGTTTGGAAGCCTTGCATTGTGGAAACAGACACATACAGGCTGCAAGAACCTCCTTATGTCCCCTCTTCAACACCTCCGTCGAGGAGAAATTAGCTTCTTTATGCACCTACCCAACACACACATCTGAGCATTGCCTCAGAGGAGGCAAAAGGTACCACAGTGGATGGTGGTGGGGCTCTCCTGGGACACACAGTGCAGGCCTGTTGTTGTTGTGTTCAGCCACATTCATTTCTGCCCCCACGTGTTCATCTTTTTACCTTTACAGCATCTTATTTCGTCTCGTATTACGTTACAGTAGCAGGAACACAAACAATAAAAGGTTTGAAAGGTGAACAAAAATATAATTTATGTCACATTCGTTTTGAGATTTGTGATGTTTTGACCAGACATTTGTGTCTGTCACTGCTGAGCCCCAACGCTGTCTTGAAAATATTTTTGGGATTACTGGGACATTATTTTCTGAAAAAGAAATATTTCAAAAATGTTTCCCAGAAAGAAGTCTAAGAAGTGTTTAAAAAAGTTAATCTTATAATTCAGTAGCATAATCTTACAGTGCAAAATTTTAATAAAGTAAATCCTTTACTTGAGTCATTCTGAAATTACAAGAAAATCATAATTTGAAAAATATTTAACATTTGAAACTTCATAAAACTACCTTCTGCAGACAGGACAGAACTGAAGATTGCCATGACAATATTATACATTTATTTTTCTATTTTTTGTGAGGTCGGTGGCGGTGGGTTTTCCAAACAAAAAGAATATTTATTTTATGTACTGTAAGTCTATTTTCACCTAGGGAGAAAAAAAAACACATCAAAGTTTGAAGGGATTTCAATGCCAGGTAATAAAAAAATAAATCAATAAAACAGTAGTGTATTCAATAAATGCATTCAAAGTTAATGACAGAGAAATTGCTGAGAGGACACGGAACGTCGTAAAAACTATAGTTGAAAAAACAAAGATGTCTATAAAACTTGGATATCTTTTAAAAATCAACTGTCAAAAATTAGCAGTTTTTGTGTTTCACTGTATGTTTAGTCTGATGACTGAAATTCAAGTTTTAATTCCTGAAAACATGCATGTTCACAGCCTAAGCACACTGCTTTCCTTTTTCAAAGAAATACTTGGGTTCATGTCTGTTACAAACTACATTCTGCATCCCTGCTCCGACACACCCGAATCAAAGACTTGCAACGATGTCCTTCAAGGCATTTATGAGGGGTGGTGCAGGAGTTTGGGGCGCTGGGTCCACAGTTTTGGCACAAAGTCGGCCCCACCAGGGCAGCCTGTTGTCCTCAGTCCTTTTTGTGGTGTTTGTGGACAGGATCTCAAGGTGGGGTCATGGACTTGATGCTTTTTGCAGATTATGTGGCTCTGGTGTTGTCTTCAGTGCATGATGACGATCATGGACCGGTTCACGGCTGAGTGTGAAGTGGCCGGAAGGAGAATCAGCACCTCTAAATCTGAGGCCAAGGTGAACTGCTCCCTTCGGGTCGGGGCTCAACCTCTGCCTGAAGTGGAGGAGTTCAAGTATCTAGGTGTCTTTCTCTCATCGCTGACCTAAAACAGAAAATGTTAGGTGATTCAAAATAGGTTATGTTTCTTTTTCTGCAGTCTATGTAAACATTTGGATTTAACTGAAAATGTCTTGCTTTGATCGCTGATCAGGTCATGTTGCCTAAACTTAATTCATCTATTCTTCTCTCCACCGATGGTACTGCTGGATGGTCCGGTAGGCTGGACGCTCTGGTCCAATTGAAAATGGAACATTAGGAAGACAAGCTGTGGTTTTGTGCACTTATTTAATAAAATAATCTGCCAGATATTGGTTGTGTTTTGAAGCTAGTGAGAGTAATTGATATTATTTAGTGGACAAAAGCTGATATTAGTGATTATTTAACCACAGTGAGAAGTTTGCTTCCTGGTAAATAAATAATGCAGCACAGATTTGATGTGAACCTGATGGTCCGGTCAGACCTTTATGGGTTTATCTTACTGAGCTACGTGCCTGAGAAACCAGCTCTGATGTAGAGCAGAATTAAGGCCTTGTGTTAAAACCATTGGGTTTCTAAACATTTTCCTGGAAGCTCGACACACACCTTTTCACACCCTTTGATTCCTCCTTTAGCATGTGGACTGGGACGTGTGTGTTTTATTCATGCTTGCCCGGCAGATCTAAATCTCTGTGAGCTGCAGAGTGTGTCCGAGACAGGCCGCAGTACCTGCCCCTGTCTGCTAAATCAAACAGGGAACCCTTGCAGGATTACAGCATGTTTTATTCCCCTTTAACTCCCCCTCCAGCTCTGCCGCACGCGTTCTCTGCTCTTCTATCACCCCAGGGCAGTTCAAGAGCGTTTCCCTGAGTTCATTACTTACTGAGGTTTCTTCCCACAGGATATATAGGCGTGTATGGTGGTCGCTGACTGTGTGCGTTTGATTTTTCCTTTTTCAGTTTGTGCATTAACTAGCTTAACCTGGCAACTGCTCACAGCAAGGAAATGAAGCCAGAGTCTGGTTGGAGTGTAACTATGCTGGCAGTGTTTGAATCCTGCTTCTCCAGTTTGCTTTCATATCCCAGTTATGTGAGCTTACATGGAACAAGGTTTCTCTCCAGTCTGTGAAGGTTATGGCTTATTATTACTTAGTGGACTAATTACCTCATTCAAGTTATATTTAATGTGTTTAATGAGAAAACACACTTGCAATCTAATAAACACAGTGATGCTCTGAAAACACACCAGCCTCCACATGTGAGCCTAACAAGCGGTGATTAGTGGGTCTCAGCTAGGCGCGGTTAGGCTGTGTAGCATCATTTCTGCACGGTGGACTCTGCTAATTCACTCCTCTTTATCTAATTACCCAGGGTGAGCATGAACACACTTACATGCTTCAGTACACTGCATATACACACACACACTCTCCTAAACATTACCTGCATGCATCTTTTTCTGCAGATATGCAGAATGACCTCATTATTCCGGTTATATATTTCTTTTTTCATCTGTCAACAAACATTTCCTTATCCTCAGGTTACAGAGTCTAGTGGAGACACATTGGAATAATGCTTATTACTTCTACTCTAGACATATACTGCCTCATACATTTTGTTATGTGCTGTCACACAGTCAGACCAGATATTAAAGGAGTAGTTTGTTCAATGGGGCTGCGTGGGGTAGTTAGGAACTGTCGGTATCTGTCCACTTAGCCATTTTGGGTTGAAATTACTTCCAAACTTGTGCATTGTTACTTAGTTGTTAGGTTACAGTTAGGTCACAGACAGACGGACGGACGGACGGACGATGTCCTGTGTGGACGTCATCTGTCTATATATCTGTCTCTCTGTTGTAGGGCTGGAATAACTCCTAGAATGACTCGGAATGATTCGAATAATGACTGATTTGCCTTCAGGAAAGTTCTTTTTCCTCAATTCTTTGTTTCTTTCATATAACTTTACCACCTAATTTCTTTCCACGCTAGCGTGTTTAACGGGATTGTTACTGCGGTTGAACAACATGCTTCTGTTTACACTGACTGCGATCAATGATGGGAGATAATGAGCGGAAAACTGTAAAAGTTTAGGCGCCAACACAAATGAATTGGAGCCACAGGCAGATGGATCCTCCTGAATCATCATAAACAAACCTGAGTCCAGACATGAGGAAGAAAAGTTTAAATGATTAGCCTAAATGATTTCTTACACAGTTGCAGCAGTTTGAGCATCTTTATGGAGACTTTCAGCAAACTTGGAGAGGAAAATAAGTTTGGTTGTAATGATGCTGAGATATTCTTTTAAAGGAACCACAGGTTGGTGAACTTCAACATTTCCAGCCTGGAATTATATAGGAGTTCATTGCTTTACTGTCAAATTAATATATAAGAACACAGAAAAAACATTTAGGATTGTCATCAAACACACACATAGACACACTGAGTTTTAGATTATTCTTTAATTACAATTCAATTCAATTCAAAGATACTTTATTGATCCCCGAGGGGAAATTAGAATTCCAGTACAACCCATCCAAACATACATCATGACACAAGACAAGGGGGGGACGGGTCACCGAAGCTTTGCTGCCCACTCACAGGCGCTGCCCTACATACACCATTATGTCAATATTACATTTCATCTATTCATTTATAACTGTTATTTATACAGGAGAGGTGTGTTGAGACACAAGATCTCATTTTCAAGAGCAACCTCTTTTAATCATCATGCAATTTACATTACAATTTGTTGCAAACTAAAATCAAATATAGATTATAATGTAAACTATGTGTGAAACCAGGCAGATTCAGTTCTTAGAAGCAACATACATTTTATCATGCACCAAAAGTATAATTAAATTTGAAACAATTCTAAAAACAGGTACAAATGATACGTGAACTGACTGAAAATGGTAGGCTGGGATACATGTCAGCAGTGGAGAAGCAGGGGGAGGGGGGCATTTGTTGAAGAAGCACGAGTTTATCCGACTACTTGACTAATTGAATAATGGATTACTCGAGTAGTCAAATATACTATAGTTCCAGCACTAAATGGTTCCTGCTCTAAATAATTTATCAGATTGAATAAGAAAACGTCCCTGATTCTCCAAACTGAGATCACCCTGACTGTTGATGACACTGTTTAAGACACTGACTGCTCAAAGCTACTCCACAGAATTCCCCTGCAACAAATCCAGACTTTCCACTTTGGATGGCCTATTTAAAATCAGCCTGGAGTTTTGTTCATGCATGCATCATTCTCCAGATTGTACTTTCATCCATCAAATTAGCAGACAGGAATACAGATGCTGTAAAAGCAGCTTTTCACCTGATATGAAATTATGTGTTGATGGATCTGCCTAACAGGACAGTGGCAGATAAATATGGTGCTGTTGCAACATTTTCTTCTCCAGAACTCAACGGTAGAGTTGAGTCAAATCCTTGTATGCAGCTGGTCTCTGTAGATAGTTTTGTTTTATTGCATCTCTGGTCCATCCCAGGTGTGATTCAGCCCCTCATTATTTTGCTTGAATGAAAAGTTGCCTGGCTGCATGACTCATTGATTTGTTCAAAAATTGATGAAATGTATAAATCATGCTGGTGTTTTAAGTTTCACTTCTTCATATTTTCTGAAGTTAAGCTGGAGGATGAGATTTGTCTGTTTGTTTTTGAGGTTGGAAGAAAGTATTTAGCCCATTTTCTGTGTGACTGAGCATGTGCAGTAATTCCTGGTGTAGGAACAGTCTGTGACTCAGAGATAATGGTTTTCAGGAGGGTAAGTGTGTCTGCAAGCGACTACAGCTATATCTCACCAACATGAATGAAAGAGATATTTGCTGGGGACCACCGTCATAGCATTCAATCAGTACCCAAACAGGCAGAGACTGCTCTGCTCCCTCAGCCCCGATGGGAGTAACGTCTGCCTTCATTAAGGAGGCCTGCTGCTGCTTTCTGCTGGAAATGGGTTGGGCATGGAGCCTTACACTGGAGATGAAGGAGGTGTGGTGACTTTTGTTCAAATCAAGAGAAAGACGAGAGGAAAAGATCAAACATTTTTTTCATTAACAGCTGTACGAATGTTCTTTGCACGCTAGAATTTCACCATTTTCACATGTGAAACCTGGATATGACATTTACACCTGAATAAATTCTCATAAAACTTTAAATATGCAGACATTCTAACAAGCTAATAATACCTTATAATGCACAGAGGCTGCAGCATGTTACACATCTATATCATTGAAACAACACCCGTCTTGTAATTCTTGTTATAAAGAGAAGCACTTTAAAATATCGCATTGTGAAATGGGAGTTTGATTCAACTCATACAGGCATCACTATGGCTCTATGGGTTATTTAAATGTTATCAAGCCTGCAGCAGTCAGCATATATTAGGTTTTATGTTTAAAGAAGGAGAGAAGCATTAATATATCTAATTTGAGGTCAGTGGTTGTTATGTTTGTTTTGTTTTTGGCAATTTAAAAACTGTTAATTGTTTAATGAGGCAAACATTTTTAACATTTTTTTTACTAAGAACTGATGATGGGAAAGAAAAGAAAACTGAGATGATTTGCAAGTGCAGCTCAAACTCCATGTTTGCTCCAGAAAAATCTTTAGATTGAAGGACTAGAAGGTTTTATTGCTTTGCTCCTTTTCTGCATCACAACAAGGGTAGAAAAATTACCCCCTCACCTGCATGAATACAGAAAATCTAAGGGTGGGGCTATAAAAGCAAATTTTCAATTAGATATAGATCTAGACTTTGACTGGGCCATTCTAACATTAAAATGCTTCTGGTTTAAACTGGTAGCTCTGGCTGTATGTTTAGGGCCATCTTGCATTAGGGTGAATTTCTGCCTCAGTCTCAAGTCTTCTGCAGCACTCATTCATACACTCATTTGCAGATCTGTAAGCAACTTCGGTAAAGTGCCTTGCCAAGGGGCGCATCGACATGTAGCAGAGGAGGAAGTTGAAACTTTCAGATAGCAAGACGACTACGCTACCCACAATCCTTCAGGATCTAGTTAGCTCCATCCATCTTATGATCAGCTCAGACCAGCTTCCCTGTCTGCGCTGAAGAAAAGCATCCCCACAGCATAATGCTGCCACAACCATGTTTCAACTTGGGGGTGGTATGTTTAAGGTGAGGTTTAGCATCAGTTTTTCTCCACACGTAGTTTTCTTTGTAGGGCAAAATGTTTGTTTTTATTTTTCCTCTCACAAGAGCAGCCTCTTTAACATCTGACACACTTTTAACAGAATTCCTTATGACTTTCTTCTCACCAATTATCCAAAACAATAAAGTACTCGACTACAAGTAGTCCTGTGGACAGATTCTTCTACCTGAGCTGTGGATCTGCAGCTCCTTCATTGTTACCATTGGCCTCTTACACACACACACACACACACACAAATAGATTACATACTGTTGGACTCTATTAACTAATGAGGTGACTTAATAAGGCAGTTGGCTGCACTGGATTTATTTCAGGTTATCAGGGTAAGAGAGGCTAGAAACATCTGTACAGCACATTTTTCAGATTTTTATTTGTGAAAGGTTTTGCATAATTTTCCTTCTAACTCATAGTGATGCACTACTTTGTGTTTTTCCTGTGACAAGATGTGATAATATGATGGAGTGCAAAAAATGAGACCTGCAAAGTATATATCTTTGCACTGCTATAAAATCCAGAGCAGCATACTGTCATGCCCATGTGGAGCTGAAGAACCTTGAAGTGGTAACTGTGACATCTCACAAGTCTCTTAATGATGAAAGAGATCTAGTAGATGCTGGACCTGGATGAGAATGAATTGCACCTCTGCGTGAGAACGCATAGACATTTAATTCTTTGGCCTGGGAATGTCCTCAGCCTCAGACCTGCCTTTGCTTGAATCATCTTTCATGCTGACACCATGCCATTAACACCACACAAAGTGACAAACTCACATTGACTCTGTAGCCTGACCAGGAGGTCTGTCTGAGAAGTGGCAATGATCACAACAGCCACAGCATCTTCCAGGAGCCTTAGAGGGTCAGCATTCCTTTGAAGCCTTCCGCTTCCAGAATCGGTTTCCCTCGGCGATTCATAAGAGGACCCATAATTATCCCCGCCGCTGTGTGGAGTGAGGTGGGTGGGCAGCAGAGCACCAAACTGACAGATAGAAACACTCCCAGGCTGCGCGTGCCCTCTGTTCTCACCACCGTCTCCGGATTCATCACTGCATTTCCGGGGGCTGGAGTCCAAATAAAGGGATGAGGAGATATTTTTAAAAAAGCACGATAGAGACAAGAAAGGAAAGACGAGTACGCTGGAGTGCAAGATGGAGAGGTTTCATCCGTCTCTTTCCTCTGTTGCTATGACAGCAGGTTGTGTTGGCATGTGTTGGAGCTGGCTCTGCCCTCACCTCTGGCATCAGGGCACCCTAGGGAGAGCGTGCACGTAGCGTTTGCACGCTCGGATTGTCCTCATGTTTGCTGGTAATGATTCTGAGCAAAAACAGGGAAAGAAATTAGCCTTTTTTTTATTAGATGTTTTATATTTGGCTCTTACAGACAGCTAAATGACAAAATCCCAGAAACACTGATCATCTTGAGCTCTAATCTTTAGTGAAACAACTTCATTTAAACCAGTGTGCACATGTGTGTGTTTGGGTGAATATCTGTGTTTGAGCACGTGCACGCTCACAGGAGCGTGCACGTGCATGAGGGGCTTCTCGGTCTCTCCGGCCAGACGGCACTCTCACCACTGGACAGATGGCCAACACCCTCCCACTCTTCTTCCCCCATCCCTCCTTCTTTCCCTCCATCACTGTCCTCCTCTCTCCTGCAGCAACACTGAGCATCCGATCACCCCAGTCCCTCGTTCCCCACCTCCCAACATCCCTCCGTCCCAACATACCTCTGCCCATAATAAATCAGGAGTGGATCCCTGTTCTGTCCCACTTTCTCTCCTTAAACTCAAACACGAGGACTTTGCCAATATCTTAACTTTTGCTTTATAAATATGGAAAAAAACTGTGGAATGTAGTTGGAGTATTTATTTTTAGAAAGATAGAAACATTCATTTTGGACCTGTCATGGGAGGCGCGGCTGAACCAGAACCAACTGGCGTCTGGTTTATGGTGGAAATTTAGTCTTACTTAGTGGAACCGAGGCTGAAAGTGGACCACTGTTAGAACCTTTAATTAGAAGAATATAAAATCTGTAGATGTTCCAGGTCATTTGTTTTATGTTTGATCTTCTCAATGTTCTCTGGGCGTCTGCCCTAAAAGTTAAAGGTCATTAAGGTTCTCCTGACCGTCCAAGTCTTTATCACATTGTTACGCCAAGGTTCCAGTGTTAAATCCACTCTTTCACGTCACTGTGGTGGTTGTGATGGTATTGCCCCCTCTGTTAAACATTCCTCCAAGCTGTTATAACAACTGGGTTTTATTCTTGAAAAGAAAGACTTTTAAACAGTTTGTGATCTTCTTTCCTTTCCTCTTGTCTATTTTTCTTTTCTATTTGTTTTTCCCTTTTTTATCCCTATTCTCTCCCTTTTTCTTTTTTATTGTAAGCATGTTTCTTTCTTTTCTTTTAAGTCCTTTTTTTAATTTTCAGTTGACTTTCTGTCTTCCCTTTTCCTTTTCTTCCCCCTTTTCTGTCTTTTAGTTTTCTTTGCTTTCTTTTTCTGTTTGTTTTCCTTTTACTTCTCTTTTTTCTCTCTTTCATTTTCTTTGTAACTTTCTGTCCTTTATTTTATTTTGCTTTTCCTTGTGGGTTTCCTCTTTTCCTGTCCTCTTCTTTGTCCATTCTTTTTCTTTTTTCATTCCTTCCTTTAGATCAAATTTTCCTTATTTCTCATTTTCCTTTTTACTTTTGAAAAAATATTTTCGTTTTTATATTCCTTGGCCTAAGTTTCTGTTCCTAATCTATTTTTTGCCCCTTTCCTTGCCTCTACTTCTTCCTTTGCTCCCCCTTACTGTCCAACTTCGGTTTACTTTTCTTTCCTTTCCTTCTTTGGTCTCTTATGTCCTTTTCTCAGTTGTCTTTCCTCTCCTTTTCCTTCCCCTTCTTGTCTTTCCTGTCTCCTGAGCCCAGTGTCCTCAGTGTCATTCCTGTTGGATCCTCAGCATTTATAATGTGATAATAAGGTGTGAAAATGGAGACACAATGGAGCGGTGAGGATTGGGCCGCCGCAGCCCTCCGCTGGTGTCCTCTCACACTGACTGCTACCAGAACACACACATTCACACACACCATGTCAGAGGTTGTAGTAAAGATCTGGACGGGTAATGATCGGCAGTGAGAGGTTGCTCTTCTTTCTGCTTTGGTTAAATGCTCTGAACATCTTGTTTGTTCAGCTGGCAGAAATGAAATCAGTAAATGTAAAATAAAAACGTGAGATATCTTTTTTTTTCAGTGATTATTAATGTATGTTATAATAAAAAGTCCTTATTGTGTCCATCCTCAGACGTTCCTGCGTCTAACAGAGAGGCGGAGCTTAAAGAAGGCCAGGGGCGTGTGGCCGAAGATGGGGAGCAGGACGAGCGTGACGACGACGACCTGGACGACGAGTCCATCTTCCCCTGCGACAACTGTCAGCAGGACTTTGACTGCCTGGCCGACCTCACCGAACACAGAACCAACCACTGCCCAGCTGGTAAGACTCTCAGTCTGATTCTAGTTCTGGTCTCAAGATTTTATTGTGAAACGACAAGTATGGAGCTCATCAGCGGATCTGTGATTAAATGGGCTGCAGGGTCTATAAACACTCGGGTGAATGTGTCTTGATGTTGGTGTGAGTGTTTTTGTGTCAGGTTGGGTCTTGGATGACTCATCAAATGTGGGGCCTATTTCCTCCCCACCACATTCCCTGCCGGTGGCTGGTGTCCAGGCTCTGTCGGGCCTCTGCTTAGGGGATGATGTCTCGGGTCTCTGGATCTGTGGCTGGATCTGCTCATACAACAGTTCTGAGTGCTGCTCTGCTGAACAGGACACGTAAAAAAAAAAAACACTCGGATGGCTTCATGCTGAATCGCTGGCCTGAAGTTTCCTTTTTGCATACCTTTAGCTGTAATCAGTAATATCCACCTGTTCCACTGGGACCCACACAAAGGCTGCTGTTGGTACTGGTGTAATTAATGGAGCGGCTGAAAGGAACGTGACAGGGGCATCTGGTTCCTCCAGATTAATCTGAACGCTCCTGTAATAAGCCCACACACACTATGCCTGCAAGGCTGTGTGTGTGTGTGTGTGTTTTGTGATGAACGGATGAAGAGATGTGGAGTTTAAACTTGGAAAGATAGTGTTCCCTCTATCTAACCCGACCCTTGTTTCCCGCTGGTTACAAGTCCAGTCTTACCTGAGCTCAGGGTTCTTCTACTGTTGAAAAGTCCGGAATTTGATTTTATGTTTTCCAAATGTTTTGAAAACATATTTTGCATTTCTAAGCTTTAGTCCCTTTTCCCGTTGTCTAAAAGCTGTGTTCTACCTTTGTAGTGTTGTTCCTTGCTTCTTTTCTTACTTCTTTAAGTCTTTCCTCTGTCCCCTTCTTTCCTTCTTTTGTTGTGTTCTTCTTTTCTTCCTCTCATGTTTTCTACAACCCTTCTATTCTTTTCCTTCCTTTCCTTCTCTATGACCTAACTTCTTTCCTTCCCTGTGTCCTTTCTTCTTTTCTCATGTCCTTCCATATGTCCTTCCTTCTTTCACTATATACTTCCTTCCTTCCTTCCCAGTGTCCTTACTTTTTTGTTCATTATTTTCCTTCTTTATGCCATCCCTTTCCTTGTTTCCATCACTTCTTTCCTTTCTTGTTCCCTTTTTTATTCCTGTTGTCATTTCTTTCATTCCTTGTTTCATTATTCCTTATCTCCTTTCTTTCTTTTTTATGCCCTTCCTTTCCTTCTTTCCTTGTTCATATCCTTCCTTCCTTGCAGTCTCAGTCTTTTTTAATGCTTTGCATTTAAAGGGTCAACAATGTAAAAATTGCCTCCATAAATTCATGGTAAACTTTAGTTTTTCATGTTTTAAAATGACAATCCATGAAATCGGAAACTGGAAATCTCTACATGTTTTATATGAAAAATGTATTAGTTATAGTGTAAAAATATCCATATCCAGGGAGTCAGAATTGGTTGATCTTGACTTCTTAATTTTGTTGATTGCGTTCACGTCTTTTCATTTATAGTTTGTCTATTCTGCCCCTGGTTGCTGCTGGTTAATTTGCTCCTTTGTCACTTTGCACATTTGCAGTTTTGGTCTCTCTTCCTGTGGATTTAATGGGACTGCTTGCAGGGTATCTGTGTGCAGTAGGTCTGAATGAAATGGTGCAACACGAGGAAGCAATATCATCTGGAACAGTTTCTTTGAGATATTAGGGTTTGTTTTTTGTTCTGAATCTTCTCACAAAAGCATGGTTGCCTGTCACTTCTTTGGTTGCGTTTTGTGCAGCAGGTTTAGTCCTGCACATTGGGCATCAAATCATCCCTGAGTGGAAGACATTTTGTGCCTAGTGGATTCTTGCCCTGTGGATAATGCTGTCATTTCCTCTGCAGCTTGGCCATGGTTGTAGCTAAACAATGCAAAGCGGTAAAAAGAGATTTATCTAAAGAAGCCCGGCCAGTTGTTCAGCCAGGCGCTGAGTCTTATCATTTGAGCTAAAAGAGGAAATCTGAAATCTTTTCTTGTTTAAACCCTGGCTGCATAAAACCTAGAACAATCGGAGGGAACTGATTTTACTCCGTGAGAACAAACTTTCTGCTCCATGCATCATTTACTACATGTAATAAAAAGTTATTGGAAACATAATCATCCCACTATTTATTCAGAGAAACAGCTGTCTGTATTTATGGAGAGGATGAAGAGCTGTATTTTCAGTCAGGAAAACAGAAGGAAGTTGTTAGAATAGTAGGTTTAATTGACAGGGACTTTGTACATTAATGACATTGATGCAAATGCAGAAACCCCCCCAGCAACATAAAACAGAGATATATACAAACAACAATTCAAATATAAATGTACACAAAGACTAGCTAAGTACAATAATCACACTTTGACTGGAAGCATAAAAAATGCTAAAAGCCAACAAGTAAAAATATTAAAACATACAAATATATGTTCAAATGAGAGAAGAGCAGAGTTCTGATATACACTGGAACAAAGTTCTTAATTCTGTTCTGATAAGCTTAAAACTCACAAGATCCGGCAGCAGTTTGTACCAATCTGTCCCAATCAATGCAGATGTGTGACCAATATCAAGTCTTTTACTAACTAGGTGTAAGATTTGATTTTACGTAAGACGTGTAGCTTTTCCTGTTTCCACGATCTTCCACGTTTGTTCCCGGCCTATAAGTAAACACAAAGCTCCAGTTGCTGCCACCGTTTCACAGTCAGAAACATGCGGTACCCACTCAGAGCATCACACTGGGTTGCTGTCAGAGCCCAGGATGTGGCCTGTGATTTCAGCAGAGGAGTCTGTGGAGGGCTACATGTTGCTGAGCGAGAAATCCAAGGGAGGGAGTGAAGAAGGGAGCGCAGTAGAAATGAAATGATAAACCATGTTTTTCCCCAGAGTAAGAGCAGCTGAGATTGCAGCATAATCTCATGGCTCTACAGCATCTGCATGCACTTGGATGCAAGCTTTTTGTGTACTTGCTCCATATATTGTGTCCTTTGGTCATTAAGCACGTGCTTTAACATGTGAACAGTGGTGGTGGTGGTGGGACGACCCGGTTCTGGTGATTATTTGGGCGAGGGCTAAATGAGATTTGACACAATGAAAAATCTTTAACTCTCTGGAGGCTTCTGGGAGTCGGAGCATGGGGGAAGGATGCACACCAACACTTGGAAAACCACAGGAAACTCGCGGTCTGTCGGGGATGAACGCGCCAGCCTGGATATGCATGAGAGAGGTAATGTGTTCATACATTCTGCAGTTTGATTTAGTTTGGTGTTTATCCCTGAACAGAAACCAAATGCTCAGACATCAGCCATGTTGGTGGAGGCTGATGGAAGAAAAAACCCTATGATGTTACCTTCTAGTTAGCTTTTTAAAGTGCATTGATCAACCATGACTTCACGATCACAAGCTTTGGCTTCCTCCATACATCCTTGATGTATGGAGGAACAGTCTGTTCTGAACTCTGATGATCTGCTGTGGTATTCGGCTCCAAGCCTCATCAGAAACAGATCCATTAAGTCCTGTATCTTGGTTGGTGGATCCTTCATGATTTGCTCTTGTTTGAAGAACATCTAATGGAGCTCCTCGGCTTCTCTCTTAGGCAGAGGAAGCTCTTTTTAAGCATCTTGTATTTTTTTTGTCTTGTTTCATATCTCATGACTATAGTTGAGGGTCACACTGGTGTAGATTCTCTGTCATCCAAGACATGACAATCCTCAGTGCTTCAGTAGAAGGCAAGCAGATTTCTTCTCTTGTTTTTATGAAGACATTTCATCGGCACATCCAAAAAGTTCTGCGCATAGCTGCAGTTAACTGGGTTTTTAGTTGTAATCGGGAACAATCAGACTAATTGGGCCATTGAAAAGAGTCAAGACTGAAAAGAAGATGTTAGCAAAATGCCAGCTCCGCCTGGCACATTGCCCAATAAACCTTCATGCAACAAATAAGCTTCAACTGATTCAGTCCACGTTTGCTGCAGTTCTAGTCAAGATGCTGATTAATACAACCTGAGGCTTCTCCTAGGATCTCAAAACAATTTCATGGTGTTTTGCAATGTTCATTTGGAAAAACATTTTTGGCAAAGCTGAAAAAATGTATTTGTTCTTCGTTTAATAACAAATAAATCAGACGTAGTAACAGTTGCAATAGTGGTTCCACTGGAACAGTATTCTTTTATGTCTTATCCCTTTACAGGTACCATAAGTTTGCATTTAGACTTATAACTATGGAGCTATATTTGATTTATTTCATTTATGTATTCTCAGTTGGAAATTGCTTCGGGCTTAACAGGGTAAACTGATTGTTGTGTTCCTCAAACATTTCAGTAAAGATTTCTGCAGACACCTAGAACCCTAGGTGGTGGTTCACTGGTTTACCTTTATGCTGGTCCTGGTTCAGATATGAAGAGGCTCCAACCAATCTAACTAACCACTTCCCTTCAGTGGTCATAATGTTATGGCTGATTGGTTTTTAAAGTAGCTTCAGTCAGTAATCACTGTATAAAGATGTGAAAGCTCTGCCTGATAAGTATCTGACCAGAGGAACCGAATGTGTATTAATCTGGTGAAGAATCGACTTTAGAGGAGATAATTTCTGTAGAACGTTGGTTTTTGATGATTACACAAAGTCTAAATTATTATAATTATAATTATTATTACTATTATTGTTATTACATGAACAAGGATTTCATTCAAGGTTTCAGCTCAGTGCAAAGCTTCAGACCTTTGATCTCTTTCTTCCTTGAGCAGATCTTTTATCTCCAGAACTGATCTCCATCTGATTCTGGGCTTTTCTTTAGCCCCCAAAGCTTTACTCCTAAACTCCAGCATAGTAACTGGGAATCATTCACCAATATTATTCCAGCTTTATTTGTCATAGAAACAACTGAAAGAGTCTCTACTGTTTTTTTTTTTGTTTTCTTTTCTTCATCATTTTATTGTATTTATTGCTTTGTTTTATTAAAATGTGTTTTTTATTTCATTGGATTCCATTATTTTTATTTGGATTTTATTCTTGGAATTGATTTTAATTAAAGGCACAAACTTCATATCTACATCTTCTAAAGTAATGAAACAGAACATCTGTAGAAATTATCTTGATATTTGATCCATGATTATTTTTGTTCTGTTTGATTCTCCTCTCTGTGTTTTGATAAACTTTTGGTTCTTTTTGTGGGTTTGACGGTTCAGAAAATGATTGTAAAATCTTCTAACATTGCCTTAAAACCTGCTTCTGTGTCTGGAATCTGGAAGAATGAACAATGAGAAGATGCACAAGATTCTCCTATATGACAGGAATCACTACATTTTCTTTGCTTATTTGTACTTAAAGGTTTTATTATGTTTTAACTGCAAAACTATGAGGTAGGAATGGAAAACGAGTGGCTGGCATCATGGCAGACGGAGCTAAAGACTTAAAAAAATTGTTGCATTTTATAATAATTGTTCTGATTTTGAATTACTTTGTGTATATGTTCTCACATTTACATGAAATCCATTTTTAAACATGAACTAATATGAGTCCCAGGTGGAGGTTCGACAGCGCTGTTCGTTAGCAGCAACGTTCAGCTGGTATCTGTGATGCTAACTGCACTGTGGAGTAAAATGGGTCCCAGATTAGCTGCTAGCCGCTACATGCTGTAACACTGAATGGGTCCCAGGTGCGAGAGTGAAGCACCGAGTAATTCAGAACCCACTCCAGCAGAAGGCCTGTAAAGAGGCTCCATTAATTTAAGTGGAAATTGGACAAACACAAGCAGACATACAAGCAGATCAATGACGAGAGCGAGCTCTCAAACACGCACATACCCACAGACGTCACACGTCTGCTTAATGGAGCGCAGCGTTAATGTGCACGAGTGTGATAGCTCAGCTGGCTGTGTGTGTGTGTGTGTGTGTGTGTGAAGGATAAGGATTATGTGTATCTGTCTCGGCAGCGTTGTTGTTATTCTCTACCGCTGCACCTTTAAGCCGCCGTGTGACTCCTGGGTTTGAATTATGGATCAATTCAATTATTCTGGATGTGTGTGTCCCCGCATTCACTCTTGTGTGCCGTTCATTATATTCTGTTAGATTTAATTAGACATAAACAACTTTCTTACTGTTTTAATCAGACCTTAAACAGTTTTTCTATGTTGGATATGCTCACCGTACAGTTAACTCTAAATAAATAAGGGCTCAAAGGTCCTATAGTTGTGTTTATATAGGTTTTTAATCCATTATAACAAGGATTAAATCTGAAAATCTGCATGTTTAGAATGAATCCCAAGGCAACTAAATAACCATTATGGATACTTCAATATAGGGTTTATTAATCCATCTGTTTTCCTCCACTTATTTAAGATGGGTTCATAGAGGTAGCAAGTCCAGGAGAGAAACAGACATCCTGCTCCCCTGCGACTCTCTCCAACTCACCCAAGGAGTTCGTAGGCCAAAAAAGATGTAATGTCCCTCCAGCAAGTTCTGGATCTGCCCAGGGTCTCATTTCAGTGGGAAGTAGCAGCAGTTGTGTTCTAAGCTCCCCCTGGATGATGGAGCTTCTCAGTTTATCTCTAAGACAGAGCCAGGATCTTCAGTCAGCAGCTTTTATCCACGATGTTGTTCTTTCAATGATGATCCAGGTCTCATGGCTATGGGTGGAGGTTGGAACTGGTAATTCAGGGTTTTACTTTCTGGCTCGCATGTGAGTTTGGTGCATTGCTGTCATCTCTGCAGATGAAGACCCGATCTATTCATCAGTTTTCCACTTCATCCTGCTGTCACTCAGGAACAAGACATCAAGATACTGAAATTAAGTCCCCTTTAGATGGAGAATCATCCCCCGAACCAGAGAAAAGTAGTAAAACTGACTTTATGCTGGACCTTTTCAGCAAAGAGCTGATTTTTTAAAGATTTTTGCCTCAAGCATCACCTCACCAATAGGGCGTATTCTGTATTTCTCTGTGGAGGGAGACTTCTTTAACCAAACACACAAATTGTGCCACAAACCTGTCGCTATCAAAAGCGACCTAAACCAATCATCAGTTCTGTATATTCCTTCAAATCAACCAGATTTTCTTGTCCCCTAAAGTGATCCCAATCAGTAGTTTTCTGGACTTTCTGAAGGTCTTTCAGAGTTTTTCTTTGGACATTGGCTGCTTTTTCACTCAGATTAGTCGAGGTACAAGGCACTGTACCATGACAACATGCTGTGCTTAAGATAAAGGACATAGACGGGAAAAAAAAGAGATAGATTCCAAAATCAAGCTAAAAGTTGTTTGTTTATTTGGCTCAGCTGACATGGCCTTTGCTTTCTTAAGTGCTTGCGCCGCTCTCTAAAACGATGGCATCCTGGACTGTGTGCCACATTGCTCATATAAAAAAACACCACTGTGTGTTGGGTGTTTCTTTAGTTGCTTCAACTAAAATTGTTGCAGATGTAGTCACATGACATCTGCTCACACCAGCTCTCTGTTCGGGTGAGACTGTAATTTGTGTTGCATGTCTGCCCCCTTTTAGTCCTGGTGGGGTGTGTATTGTGTGTGTGAGTCCTGGATATGTGAGAGAGGCAGGCCGAAAAGCGTGAGTCGAGGGAGTGTTGATGGGTCTCAGTAGGAGTCAGAATGTGGAGCAAAGGCTCCCTGAGGAGAGGAGGAGCGGAGAAAAACCTCCTGCAGATCAAATGGAGAACATTCTCTGGCCGAGCACACATGAAAACACACACGTATCCCATCAGGGAACGCTGAAACGCTTCCCTAACTGCTGCAACGTTCCAAGGTTGGGTCAATGTGAATTGTTTGGAGATTGAGACCGATTTAAAAGGGTCTGTGTTTGACCATTTTCTTACAAAACCTCCACACACAGCGTTAAGAAGTGCAAGAAGGTTGTTAAAGATGAGGAGGTGAGCAAGTAAATGAGGGAGCTGTCTGTCAAGGCGGTGAGCAGAGACTGTCGCTGTCAGTGACAAATAGCTTGTCATTAACCCAGCTAGCTGGTGGGAAGGAGTGCATGTGTGCCGGAAGAGACAGGAATACCGTACCCGCTCCTTCCTAAAGTATTTGTGAGCTCTGACTTCTCCTCCCTTGCTGGTGGATCAGGACAAAGAAAGGAGATGAGAGAGTGGAGGGTAAGCTAAAGCTGGCTAGAGGGGAGTGGGAGGAGGAGAGAGGAGCCTTTGGGTGACTAGTTTTCGCTCCTTTGGGACATCCTCCCCCCTGTAGAGCTCTCACCGTCTGCTGCAACCCGCAGAAAACACACATACACATCGCTGCATCTGTCGTCAGGAAAGCAGCTGAGTCCTGCGAGGCCAAGACTCTTATTAAAACCTCAGATCACTTTCTAGCAGCAAGGAAGGAGGGATGTAATTCGAACCAGAATTACTGAGCGAGTCGTGCACTCCATCTCTAACTGGGATTCTTCAGCTCGGTTGTTTAGGTTGTTCGTTTTCCCCCTGCGGTTCTCCTTCTCCCCTCCATGACCATGTGGGCCCCCTGGGCACCTGGGGGTGGCCTGAAGATTCCTTCGCTGAGCTTCTGGCATACATACAAGTGCACAGATCACGTACAGACACGCACACAGACACAGCTGGCTGCCACTCAGGTTTTCCAGGGAGAAAGCAGGAGCCCGGCACCAGAGGAGAAGAAGAAGGGGAGGGTGGGGGGGTGGGGGAGGGTGCTACGGAGAAGTCATTTTTCATCACAGGGTTCATTTTTCACCGCAGAGTTCTCCCAGTCTCTACATCGCTCTATTTCTCTTTATCTGTCCTCTCCTCCTCCTGTTCCCCTCCCTTGATCCCGCTTTGTCTCTCTTTATCTTCCCTTTTTCCCTCCCCCCCCCTCCCCACTTCTTCCCTAAACTCTCTCTCTGTCTCGCTCTTTTTCAGCCTACTTTCTCCTTTATGAAATATGGATGGGAGCAGTTTTGGGCACGCTGAGAGGTTTGCAGTCGGAGGGAGGGATGGATGGAACTTGGGAACCGGCAAGAAAACGAAGGAGGGAGGGAGGGGAGCTGGTGTCTCAGCAGACATGCCTTGTGCATGCACCTAAACACCTCACTGAGCAATCTGTCAACACGTCAGCAACACATGTTTGGTAAAAAAAAAAAAAAAAAAAAAAAAAGGAGGAGAGGTGGAAAGGAAAAAAACTTTCCCCCTCCGGTGGGAGTAATGGCTCCCGCCAGGACTCTGGAAATGCTTTGAATTCGGCAGATTTCTATTGCAGGGTTCTCCCCCGAGGCCGTCTTTTTTTTTTTTTTTTTTCTAACCATGCCTGCATCTCAGAAATTTGAGACTAAGGACCCCTGGGGGCGTCCTTTCATAATGCCTGAAAATGTAGGGTTATATTGTGTGCTCCTACCCGTGGGGCTTTTATTAATACCTGTATTCACTGCCACTGGAAATTACACAGGCGGCGCTACAGGGCCCCGCGCTCGCTCCAGGAAGGCAGAAAGACTCTGTGGGGATGTTTTTTCTTTTTCTTCCTTCTCCTTCCCCTCCTACTTTGACTCTCTTCCCTTTTTTACTTACTTAATGTAAGAGTGAAAAAGAAGAATTTGCCAAAGGACACAAGGAAGTGAGTGTGAGTGTGTTGGCACCAGCTAACCCTCTTGTATTCAACCCTACTTTGCTCCGAGGAAAATAAAGACTCGATTAAAAATGCAACTTCATCCTCTCTGTCCTTGTGTGACTGTGAGTGAAGTTTAAATCCGTCGTCCAGTGCAGACTGTGTGATTTTTGCTTCATTAGAATTTGATAAGCCGAAGGCTTTCTCTCACTGTGTTTACGCGTATTTATCCAATATGTACACAGCAAGTTATAGAAGTCTACATTTACATTTTACTGAATAAATAAACACGGATATTTTTTTTCTGCAGTCTTTATTCAACAACCAGGAGGATCTTATATTTGCTGTTTTATATTTGGCTTTTATTATAATTTGCTTGCTTCATACACCTTTTAAGCTAAGAGAGCAGCAGTATTTGTCAGTTTGTTAGATTATCTAACTTTAATTTAATTTGTTTCAAGAACTTGGTGGAGATAAAAAAAATAAATTGCAATTTTGTTGCAAATTAAACATCTGGACACCAGTTTTTACAAATAGGTCTAAAAAAAATGAAAATAAAAATAAAATAAATAAATATAAATATAAATATATATAAATATTTATATATAATAAATAACAATTGAAAAAGAAACATTTAAAAATTCTTTACACATTCCTAAACATAAAATAAACTTAAACATGTTGAAACTGTTGTGTCCAAGCTCACCAGACATCGGCAACACCTGTATAGAAAAATCTGGAAAAACAATCTGTTGAAAATAAAGAAAATAAAACCACAAAATAAAAGTAACACATTTCCACATTTCAAACATGTCAAAAACCACAGGTCTCATTATGTTGAAACACCTGCAAAGACCTGTTTACACATCAGTATGAAAAAGGATCAAATAAAACAGACAAATAAATCTGAAAATAGATAAAATAGTAAGCGTAAATGAAAACATAGATAATGTAGATGTTTAATCACTATAAAAATAACAAAAAATAATCATATAATAAAAAAAACAACAAAAACAAAAGAACAAATAAATAAAGAAAGGAAATAAAAATAAAAAAAGATAAACATCTGTTTAGACATCTGTATTTCATTCAACCATGTTTCATTTTGTCATCAGCCTGAGAGGAAAGATGCCTTTTTTATTTTGGAGCAACAGTTTTAAAAATCAGTTTCTGTGGACATTGTCGTTATCACCCCCTACTGGACAAAAGCATAATATTATAGCGTGCAACAGGAATACCGTGCTGGAGTGAAAAGTTTTTCTGGTGTGTTGCAAAACAGGCTCACAATATTTATTTTGCTACATTTTTGTTTTTGCTTTTGAACCCTAAAACATCATGACAGAAGGTCAGCAGTATTGTTTTAAGATGAAAACGTAAATAAATGGTATTATTTCAGCTCTCAGTACTTGTATATGCAAAGACACATTGATAGATTTTTCCTGTTGGTGACTCCAAAATCCCAGCTTCCATGAATGCAGCATATGAATAAAAGTGCATATTCATGACATTACTCCCAGTGGTTCTGCTGAGGCTCAACTCTGTGGTGGTAAGCCTCTGAAGTGGTTTCTGTAGGTAAAGACAGACCTTGTGTTTAATGTCCTCATAGATCCATATTCATCTCTGTGTAGATGGGTCAGGATAGAGTCGTCATGGGGCCATGTGGGGCCCCCTTCATATGTGAGGGGGGGTGTTTGGATAATGAGGAACAGGCCATTGCCTTGGATTCCTGCACCCCTGCCAACAACCCTCCTGCTGCCATCTGGGACGTCTCATTTTTTTCCCTCCTCTTCCTCCTTGTTCCTACCTTCTTGACTTGAACTTCCACCCCCCTCCCTCCATTTTTGCACACCTCTCCAATCCTCCCCTCTCGGCCCTCGATCTCAGAGCCCACGGTGTCTTCCTCCCTCCCTCCGTCCCTCCCTCCCTGCTGAGTTCTCAAACTCCAAACTGACCACATCCCTTCCTTTCACCCTCTTCCTCCCTTCCCCCACAGCCTCCCTCCATTCTCTCCCCATCATCCCTGTTCCCTGTGGAGCTGGCCCCAAAGCTCTGATCCCTTCCTCCATGCCCCCTCAAACCTCCCCACTGTGCCCTCCAAAGTCATACACACACACACATGCACCCTGTGGTAACTGGCCCCAAACCAGCCCCTCTTCACCTCCCTCCCTCTGTTTTTCCACTTTTTCTTTCTCCGTTTTCCCCACCTCTCTCTCCCACACCCTGTTTGATGCTTTGGATTTGATATGCCCTTCATTCAGGATGTTTTTCTTTGCTTCTTTAGTTTAAATTAGGACTAAATGCATTAAATATGATGCACAGTGGCTTTCGGGAAAATAATTTTGTGCAGCTACATTTAAATGGAAGGATTTTTAAATTAACATCTCATAAAGCATGATCTGATCTTTAGTTAAGCTACAGCTGCAGGTTGCAGGTTAGGCCTGTGCAACCCCCTGTGCATGCTTGGCCATTCTCCCCGAACACTTTGAATTTAAAGGAATTTATCTAATGGTTTAAGTCCAGAACCTCATGCATCAAACGTCTTCTACTGCAGAGGCATGAACCTGCCCTGATGTTTTGCTGCTTCAACACAAATTATTTACATTTTTAGGACATTTACAGGTTTCTGCAGATCATGATGACACAGATCCGTTTGTGTTCAGGATTTTTAAGACTAAAAAATACTAAAGACAAAAAAAATCCTTTGATTCTCCAAACAGAGCTTCTCACTGTTTCTGTAAGGGACTACTGTGCGTGTCCAGGATCTCTTTTTAGATATGAAATTGATCTCCTGAACATAGAAGAGAAATAGAATGTAGATAGACCAGTCAATTGAGCAATTCCCCTTCATGTCAGCTTCCTATTTATCACAGCCCTGATCCAGCTGTCCTTCTCTTGCTCCATCCTGCCATCACTCCTGAGCTCCTCTGCTTGAGACTAGTTTCTCACCTGGACTCAAAGAGAGCATTTCAACCAGGAAGTTCTCTCTAAGCGGAGGAGTTTAAGTACCTGGGAGACCTGTCAACAAGTTATGGTAGAATGGAGATGGAAAATCCCGAGTAGAAAAGCTGCTTCTCAATGAAAGGACTCAGATATTATGGTTCAGGAGGTGCTTCATCTGATCAGGAAGCCTCCTCTGGTTGTCTTCTTTTGGAGGTTTTCTACTTACACTATGTCCTATTGTGAGGAGACCCTGGGCCTGGGAACAGTTTGAGATTCTCCAGAATGAGCTGGAGAGCATCGCCGAGGGGAAGAAAGTCTTTGTTTTTCTCCTGGACCCACTACCTCTATAACGCATCTCAAATAAGTGTGGGTGGGTGGATGGATGGATGGTTGGATGGATGGATGGATGGATGGATGGATGGAAGGTTGAGTTTGTAAAGAATCTACAAAGAGCTGATGGAGTCGTGACACCAGAACACCATTTTCTACCACTTCCAGAGCCTTTGTTGAACTTTGAGCCGTGAATATTTATTATTCCTCTCCAGCCTCACCATAAATAGATTCATTGTTTTCCACTAATTTCAATACGTACAAAAACTAAAACACTAAAGCAGACCCTGATCATGAGGCTCCCTCCACCGTGTTTTACAGTAGCAATGAGGTTTCCCTGATATGTTGTGGGATTTCTGCGCTTGAAAATCGACCTGCTCAGTTTAGTGTATGTTTTTATTTTTTTTCTTACATTTTTCTCTGTCACATGAACCACCCTTCTCTGTCATGATTACTTCCCCAACATTGCTGTTACTTGAAAGATTTTCTTATAGCAATCAAAAATACCAGCAAAGAAACACTCGTTTTGCATTTATTCTTAGTTTTTGTTAATGAACTTCAGCTTCTGTGTTTCTTACATTGATTCAAACTGCAGGATGTTGCACTATGAAGTATACGGAAGCAAACCGTGAGCTTTATGTCCGACACAAAGGTGCACCCAGGTGCACACACATGCACGTGTACGCTCACATGCAGAGCTTGAGTCGCAGACAGTGGTGGCAAAGGGCAGCGTACCGCAGGGAGAGGGCCTATAATAGTTTTAACCCAGTGCTCAGGTGTGCCTCGCCTTTGTCCGGCCAAATGTCAGGAAAAGCACAACTCCAGGGAAAAACTAGGAGGGGAGGGGGGAGAGAGTCGGAATATTGGGAACATTAGTGGGAACTTCTAATGCAGGTGACGAAGGTAAAATTTCAGGGTTTTTTTATGTGTTTAGACATTAATTGAAAACCATTAATGATTCTGCTTGTTGTGTTTTAAATCTGAATTATGTTGCTTTCCGACTGTTTCGTCCAGAGTGTGAACGGCTGTTTTCGCCAGCTTTTCTCTCTGGGCCCCCGTTAAGGTTGGGGGAGCTGTGAGCCAACGCTTCACTCTGTTCTCTCCACTCCTGAAGAGCTCCCTGGGGGGACCAAGAGGACCAAACTCTGCCAGGCTCACACACACACACTCCCAACACACACACCCCCAAACTGACGTCAGCTGCTCCGGGTCTTCTCCCCTGGGTGCTACCAGAGCCTTTTGTTTCCAACCCCCCCACCCTGCTCCCTCCCCTCCATCTCTCCTTCTACTTCTTCTCATGTCTCTCCCTGTCCTTTGTCCCTGGAAATAGCTGTCCTGTTTACTGCCTGATTGGAATTCACTTCACTCTGTGAAGTCACAGGGGAGGGCCTTTGTGTCCGTCATTATGTGTGCACATGCATGCAATTTTTTTTTCCCGTGATGATGAGGGCATCCACATTTCTTATTCATGTGCAGCTTATAAACGCAAGAGGTTGCTGAGAAGATGAACCGAGTGTTTGTTGGTTCTTAATTTTTACTAAATACAGAAACTCATTAAACATTTTTCAGGTCTAATCTTGAATTAAACCTGCTGGTCTCAGAAAATATCTGTCCCATGCAGTCTAGAATATTCTGGAAAAGTGTTTAATTTTATTAAAACTTTTTCTAGTTCAGAATAAGAATGGAAAAAGAAAATGGTTTGGAAAAAGACTTTTATTTCTTCCACCCATCGACCTACCATCAATCTCTCTCTGTGTCTCTGGCTTATGCAGGTTTGGTATGTAAAGCCTTACCAATGTAGAAATATAATAATGAGGGAACAGTTTCTGCACAGGTTTTTAAAGAGTTTGCTCCAGAGTGGAGGAGCATAGAAAGTAAATGCTGCCTCGCCTGGTTTGCTTCTGGTCATGGGGACACTAAGTCAGCAGGTCTCTGAAGACCTGAGGGGTCTGCATAGTTCATACTGGACAAGCAACTCAGAAATTCATTTCAGCTCAAGTCCATTTAGTGCTTATGGGCCAATAGCAGAATTCAGTTCATTTATATTGCGCAAGACTGCAAGACTGTTGGATCTGCTAATTTCCAAACCAAACCTTGGCCTCAGCTTAACCCAGATGGGCTTGACGTGTCAGAACAGCTCCATCCCAAGTTGTGCCGTCCCAGCAGCCTTCTTTGAGTGGTCAACGGGGATGGGGCCTTGTGAATATAAAAAGTCATGAAAGTGAAGGCTACCAAAATGCAGTCAGGAAACCTTTGTCTGGTGGAGTTAGTGTTTATAGAAGCCTGCACCACTTTTAAACTCTTTGTCTGGTTGCTCTTTTAGGTAGAAGAACTAAACATTACAGATGAGATGGGGACAATTGGTAAGGTCTGTAAGAATGTTCAGTAGCTTGTACTTTGATCAGGTAGTTATATACACTGGAGTAATTGATTGATTTTTATTGCTGAAAGCTTTGTCCGGTCCTTGGAAGTGGTCACTGAGGTCCTGTATGGCTGCTCCAACAGTTTAGCCATTTTCTTTTTAAAAGATGATTTGGAACAGCTGATACATTTCCTCACCTCTGGATCATTAGTTATCTATCACAGTTTGAATTTCTTTTAAAAGATATTGTCAGGATGAACTGAGCTCTGAGTGTCTGTGTCTCACGTGGCAGTCCTGAAGGTTTCATCACTTTTCTTCCAGTGTTTATTCTGCATGTTTTGTTTCTTTTTAACAAACTCCGAGACAACATTTTCCAAATAGCCTCCTTTTTAATTGTGCTCTCTGGCTGTTTGTTTTTGTGTTTGTGCATTTTTCTGCTCCCAGTAAGAATCCAAGTATTGGGGTTAAGGAACAAGAGAATTCCTCCTCCGTGGTCCCTCTTTTCCTCCCCTCCCTCTCTCTGACTTTCTCCTCTGTCTTTGTCTCTCTCTCTCTGCCTCACCCTGCAAGTGGGATGTCTTAAAATATTAACCGATCTGCTCCTCATTTTTTTCCAGATATGATAGAAAACATACTTGTGAATAAGTCAGGAGCAGAGCTTGCTGGGGAGCGCAGCAAGATGGAGCACTCGGATAAACAACATAAGACAAACAACGCCGCAGAAGACAAGGGGAAAGATGGGGAAGGAGAAAGAGGCGGAGGGGTTTAAGGGTCCTTCCATCAGCTTATCTTTGAAAATCAAATTTATGTAGTCAGTTTTTAAGTTTTTATCTCATGGTGTTTTCATGTTCTTCATGTAAATGAGAGCCGCTCTGTTCACTCAGGTGGCTCCGAGTCTTGTTGAATCTTTCATTTTGTTTTCAGCTTCTTTCCTGGGACAGTTTAAGAGCAAGGGCTGGCTCTGTGTTGGTACCTGGGGGTCTCGGTTGTTAGAGTTAGAATATATACACCCCCCCCCCCCCCCCCCCCCCCCCCAAAAAAAAAAAAAACAGGCTGCCAGCCATTCGGCCTGCAAACCAGCAGATAAAACAGTGTTTGTGAAGACAAGTCAAGAAGCGCTCAGTCCTGTGTTCAGAGATTTGCACGCGCCTGCGTTTGCAGTGTATGTGGGTATTAGGTGTGCGTGTTCGGGAGTTTGTCCTCAGAGAATAGGTTGTGCGGTGGTGGGGGTTTACAGTGACAGCTGCAGAGGGGGGCCGGGAGAGCTGACTGCTCGCCGGCTGATAAGGGGGGTGGGGGGTGCTTCGCATTAGAGACACAAGAAGAAGACTGATAATTCTGCAGTGCAACATGAACGCCCTCACATGTGAAGTGTAGGGAAGCGAAGCAGTGAGGGAAGTTAAGAAAAGCTAGATGGGGCTGTGGGTTCCTGCAGGGGGCTTCAGACTGCAGCTGTGTAGGAGAGGAACACCGTGGTTTTCCACTCGGAACCAAGATACAGTTAAGACCAACACTATGGAAACCTTAACACCTTAAACCCTTCTCGAAACTCAACATCCAGACCAGGCAGAGACTGCTGTGAGATTTTCACAGTGATGAACTATGATGTGCTCTGAGACATTGTGTTATTGTGGCCAAATTGCTGAGGGACATTTTTCTAAATATTTTCAGGGGTGTATATATAAACATAAACTTAAACCCAAAATAAACCACACCCCAGGCAGAACAAAAGATAATCAGCAATGTAAACGGATTATTAGGTTTCATAAAAGTTGTGTGTCAAATTATTTAAACCCTTCTCAATAATCAATGGAAAAATCTCTATTGGCGTTACGGCATTTCAACCCTTCTCATAATTGCTGACTGACTTTTTGGTATTTCGACAATACATCTTTGATGATGAGCTCCGAGGTTGGAAGGCCTTCTTGCCATAGCCCTAATATTTAGTTTCCTCCACAGTTTCTCTATCAGATTCATGTCTGGGCTCTGGGTGGGCTGATCATTGAAATGTTAATATGATTTTAAACCTAAATCCTCCAGACGTATGAATAATTTGGGTTTAACTGCATTTGATGCAGTTAAATGCAGGTAAATGAACTTGTTTGGATTGGAAAAAATGTGTGATAAATTCAAACTTGTACACCTAGTTCTTGTTTTTGTTTTTTTTAAAACACTGAAGTTGTATGTTCCACCCTGGAAAACAGCTGTTGAATGCATCATTAAAAGCCCAAAGAATAACAACATTTGCGCCAATGACGACTGCACCTACATTTCTAATGTGAATATATTGTTAATCCTTGCATAAAAATTCCTTTAACGAGTCAATCCCAGTTTTAATTTTCATGAATTTAGCTGATAGATCCTGATTTCAAGTTCAAATACCCCTAGAGGCTTTAATTGTTTTTAATGCCTTCAGGTTTTTGTCGTCGTTGTTGTCTTTTGCTTCATCCGGGACTGGGTGGCGGGGGCAGCAGACTCAGCAGAGACACCTAGACGTTCCTCTCCCATGACACCTCCTCCTGGGGGAGCTCAAGGTGTTCCCAGGCCAGCCAAGAGACATAGTCCCTCCAGCGTGTCCTGGGCCTCCTCCCGGTGGGACGTGCGTGGAACACCTCCCGAGGAAGGCGTCTTAGAGGCATCTGGTATAGATGCCTGAGCCACCTCAACTGGCTCCTCTCGATGTGGAGGAGCAGTGGCTCTACTCTGAGCTCCTCCCGGATGGCCGAGCTCCTCACCCTATCTCTAAGGGAGTGCCCGGTCACCCTACGGAGGAAGCTCATTTCAGCCGCTTGTATCTGGGATCTCGTTCTTTCGGTCATGACCCAAAGTTCATGGCCATAGATGAGGGTAGGAATGTAAACTGACCGGTAAATCGAGAGCTTCGCTTTTCGTCTCAGCTCTCTCTTCACCACAACGGACCGGCACAGCGCCGCCATTACTGTGGCAGCCGCACCGATCCGTCTGTCGATCTCCCGCTCCATTCTCCCCTCACTCATGAACAAGACCCCGAGATACTTGAACTCCTCCACTTGAGGCAGGAACTCCCCTCCAACCTGAAGAGGACAAGCCACCCTTTTCTGGTCGAGAACCATAGCCTCGGACTTGGAGGGTACCTTGACTTCAGGTTTTGTTTTATGCAAATGATTTCTGGACAAATTTCATTATCTGCTGTCAACTGATTCTTTCGGAGGTCACAGTTTGTTTGGAACAGCAGTCTGTAGGATGTGATGACATTTACATGTTACTCTCCCTTTCTCATGACTTTGAGTACATGTACAGGTTCTTAAACTTCATAATAAACCCTGAAAAACACCCTTGCTCAGTTCTGTTTCTCCTGAATAAATGTGATAGCAAAATATCAATAGCGTAACTTTTATTTGATGATCAGATTTTATTCAGGATTTTAACATCCAGTAGATTGTTGTCCACTGAATGTTTGCAGGAATATTAGCAGTCAAACATGCATCAAACAGAGTTCTCCCATGCAGCTAAACTGAAACCATTTTCCACTAAATCCATTCCTGCAGCCTGATACATTTCTCCTCATCTTTCCTGATGTAACATCAGCCCCCACCAGTCCTTAATTATTCATATTTTAGTAATACAATCCAAGTTAGCAGTTCAAACATTAGTACATAATAAAACTCCCGAGGCTTCGCTTTTAATTTAATTCCTCCGTTTAAATTAATTTTGGGCCATGCTTGTGCTTTTAGCTTGTTCCTCCGTGGCGGGGGGAGACGGGGGAGGCAGAGGGGGGTGGTAAAGAGATGGAAGAGACGGAGGAGTCGGAGCTTGCTCTGGGAGAAGAATCTCCTGCAGGTGGAGTAGGAGCAGCAGCACAGGTGTTTGCGCATGAATGATACTGAAGAAAAAAGCCAGACAGAGACGGGCGGTGTGCATAAAAAGGCTTTAAAAGGAATCAGTCACTTAGACCGACATGGCTAAAAGCATTGCTGCTATACTGTCATGTCCACAGTATGCTTTATGCATCAATTATATGAAGTCTTTTTTAATTATGGCACAAGGTTTTAAGAAACCTGACTCTAGGAGAAGCTTTATCGTATACAGAGTTGTGCAAAACCTCTACCTATCCTTTTGTTTTCCTTCTGAGCAGGCAGATCTTCCTGTAATATTGTAAAGTGGTCTTGATCAATGGTTCTCAAGGCTTTTTGATTGTTTTTCACAGTTTTTCTCAACCAGTTCAGTCCTTCAACTTGAGCATGTTGACTTGTTTGTCTTCATAATTTAGATTTAATTTACAGTGTATTTAATCCTAGTGTTTTAAGGGAAAGGTATGCTAAGCTAAACCAGATAAGCTAAGCCAAACTTTGAAGAACTAAGCTAGCTGTTTTCTTTTTTGTCTTAATCTGTGTGTGAAACTTTAAACTTAGTCCAACAATATAACACATTTTTTCAGACGGTGTTAAAACAGATGTCATCCTTTAGTTAATCATGATACCGTATGCCAAGTTTTCAGCTAATAGCTTCTTGATAATAACCTAAAATCCTACCATTTGTCAAACTTTATTTTTAGTATTTCTTTCACGCTTTCCATTTAGCTAAAGAAATCAGTGTGTCTTTTTGAAAGGCTGCTAGCAACAAAGAGCCTAAAGATCCAACCTATAGTTAATTTTTAGCTAAATGATGCGTCAACCCATCACTGGGTCTTCTCCTGAGCTAAAGAACCTTTTTGTACCTAAGTGATTCATAAGTTGAAATAGAAAATAAAGTTTGGCTTCTTAAAAGGAAAAAAGAAATTGTAGGACGTTTTAGGCCTTTGCATAGTTGGGAAGGCTGTGGCTCAGAAGAGTAGTCATCTAGTAATCGGAAAGTTGGGGGTTCAATTCCAGCCTTTCCCCACTCCATGTTTCCCGGGAAAGGAATTTTAATTAATCAGCGTATTGTTGTGTGAGGCTGTGCAAATGATGACAGCAGCTGCAGTGTAAAAAACACTTTAAATGAGTTCTTTTCATTCACAGTTTCACCTTCTACCTGTTGATTACCCACCTATTCCTGAAAATATACTGTGAGGCATTTGGAGACTGATTAATGTTTGAATGACTGAAGTCTTGTAAATGTAAAAGTTTAGCTTTGATGCAAGTTCTCTGGTGTTTCTAGTTCTCATTTACTGCTCGTTTTACCAAACATCCTGTGTTTCTGTGCACCTTTGTTCTGTTCATGTCCTTGTTCACGTGTTTTTTTCTTACTGAGAAGTTGCAGTGGAGTGGGAGAGGTATGCTTGTGTGTCTACATGGCTTTTTACCCTGAAAACCCTTCTTCGTTCCCCGGCCACATGCTTGGACTATCTGTGCACACAGGAGCTCAGCTCAGAGGATGTCCTTTGTAATTATGGGACCCCCTGGTCTCATTCTCTCTCCGTCCTGTCGACCACTCCCCACTTTGATCTTGTTTCTTGTCACCAGCTCTCTCTCTCACACACACACACACACACACACACACACACACACACACACACACACACACACAAACACACACACAGATTTTCTTCCAACTAAATCCACCTCTGTTTCTCTTTTTGCACCCCTCCCAGTGTGTTTGAGCGTTCCTTTTTGTTGCAGACGCTGTGCGGTCTTTAATTCACACTAGCAACTTTTCTGGCTGGTTTGCTTCAAAACCCCTGCTTCTCCAGCATCGTATTGATCCTAACATTTTGGAATATTCCCTTCTTGACTGACATTTACCCAGGAATTAACCCTAAAAACATTGCAACATACGGTGAAAGTTTTATAATGTTGCTCCAAAAGAAAGCCTAAAACCCTGCAGGAATTCTGTTTTCTGTAGCAGAAAAACACGTTGAATTTAAATTAGAAGTTTTGTAAAAAGACAGAAGAAATGCAATTAAAAAAATTCATCTGCATTTAAAATTCTTGCACTATACAATAAAAAGCAACAAGATTAACATTTACATTGCACTAAATACAATTTTGTGATTAAAAAAGTTAGAAAAAGACCACAGGCACTATAGTACTGGTTGATGGGATGAAGTTATAGCTCTGTTGCATCACAGATTTTAAGGTTTTTACAGCAGTGAGGATGGATGAAATGGAGAACGCAGGTGGGTTGGGTCACAAAGCAAATAGCACCAAAGATTTGCAGATGCAAACTTTTACATCAAGTCCAACACATGAGAAAGGTTTCAACTGGTAGTTATTCTCACTTCTTCAATCTTTGTGTGACCTTTCACCTCAGAACACATGTTCTGACAATACTCAGACACTCCTTAAAACTGCATGCACAACATCTCACTGTAACTGGGAATTTTGAAATATTAGCTCAACCTTTAGAAATCACTTACTATTAATGCACAGCTAAGGATTGCAAAAGGCAGCTGGATCTGACTGTAGGTTAAATTAATATGTATAAACATGGGCTGCTTCTCTTGTAAGAGCATACAAACCGATTCACAGCACAGCTTCAGGAGGGAATCTTTGTTTTAAATGCCTTAATAAACAAGTTCAAACATTTTTGCATAAAAGAAGGCATGCAGTCTTTCAGTATGAGATGAGATGATGATGAGATAACTTTTATCTTAACCTTTATACAGCCAAAGCAAACAAACAGGAGGACAAATAGATACGGACACAAAACACTCCAAACGTCGCTGTAGCATGAATAAAAGCCATTCCACATGATCAATCAGTCTGTTTGACTTTGTCTAGCTGCTAAATTATGCTGCAGAATGACCAAAGCAAAACCAAATTGGATTTATATCTGTTTGGTTCTAGTCTCGTCACCAGACTGAAAAAACATTTTTGCTTTCATCATTGCTGCATGCTTTCTCCATAAGGACTGGAGTGAGGAGACGGGGACTTTAACTTATTGGACCAGGTGATTTCTATCTGTTCCAACATCATCGTCTTGCCAGCTCTCTACATGAACTTTAGCGTCTCTGTGACCAATGTCTATATTGGTTGTGGGCATCAAGGGAGGGAAAACTTGACAAAAATATTATTGACATGGAAAGCGTAAATGCAGTACAGAAACCTATGAAATATTGGATTGGAGGGGTCGTTCCGGATTGTGATCTTGCAGATACTGATATTGATTTGTTAATTTTGTGCAGCTCTTTTATGCTGGATTTATGTTGATTAGTGTCAAAGCTTACTTGCGTCTTAAAAGCAGTGAAACATGCATTGTGAGAATCTAAATATTTTTGGCCTTGGCTGAGCTTTTTAAAGGCTCGTGTTTCTGACCTACGCAATATGGCCAGGTGTATGCTCTCCAGAGGAACCTCCATGGTTCTGCTTCCTTATTTTGCTGTAGTTGTCATTATTTCGTGCCTGTTAGTGTTTATGCAGATTACTTTCTGGATAGTGCGTGCATCCCAGTGTGCATTCTCCCTCTCCATGCCTCCTGCCGTCTGTGCCTCTAATCCCTGAGTGTGTCAGTAATGGCAGGTCCAGGTGTTCTGCACTGCTCTGCACCGCCCCCAGGGGACTCCTCTTCCATGTGTGTGTGCATGTACTCCTCATCAGGGGGTTTAGGAGCTGTGAGTGAGGGGGCTGTCCAGGATTCCGTCCTCCAGAAGGGAAGGGAGGGAAGGGGAGCGTTATGCTGGAGGTACCCGCCTCTCACAGCTTGCTCTCAGCCTTCCCTTGGGTCCAAGACCCCCCTCTGCTGTTCTCCTCTGGGACTTCAGTAGCCTCATTGCCCCTGTTGTCTCTTTCCCCCTCTCTCCTGATCTACGATCAGGTCCGTGTCTTGCTGTCAACCTGCTGAAATGAACAGGGTCTGTGCAAGTTTGCAGAATTACTAAAAATCCTATGTTTGTTTAGGCTACACATAGAGAAGCAAACTTATTTGCTGATGATGGCGTATTTTTCTTCTGAACAACAAGCTGCAGCTGTCTGCTTCGTTTATTTATAAGTCCCACATCTGTGTAGGTGAAGACGTGTGTGTTAGTGCTGTTGATTCATCAATCAAGACCCTTTCTTGCAGAGAAAGCGTGTTTTAAAATGATGAAGCGCTCTGCACACTTATTATCAGCACAAATAATGCTCTGGAACAAACCAGTCTCTTATTAATCCTAACTGTGATCATTATTACAGTGAAGTGGGGGCTTTAATAGCAGCAAAATGCCTTCAAGCGTTGCTTGATGAAAAGCGTATTCTGTGTGTGATTCAGGTGAATGTGTTTCTGGGTTAGTGAGCGGTCTGCTCGTCCACCAAACCTCATTCTTATAAATAGATGATGTAGCCGCCGGCATGCACACTATGGGATGGCTGAGTGTGTGTGTTGGCATGGTGTTGTTGTTTATTTAACACTCCTGCCTGACAGCTGGTTCTCATTTCTCAGCGAATAAACAGCTGAAACAAAGACGGACAGAGGTACAGTAAGGGATTGGTAGGAATAACTTGCTACACAGAGAATTGAACCACCAACCATTGTTGGTTTAGCTGCATATTTACATGCTTTGAGAAAAGCTAAATGAGATGAATTTACATGAAGGGTTTGTTGAAAATTTGGTTAAAGGAAGCAGAAACCAGCTCTTCATTTTAACTTGGGGCTGGCATGCAGAGGTGGAAGGCTTTGGGTTTTGTTGGGTTTTTGTACCTGAGTTTTGGTTTTTATAGTTTGTTTGCTGTTAAAATTGGTGCAAAAACAGTCTGAAAAACATTTTCCAGAGCCCTGACTTTGGAGTGCACCTCCTTCTGGAAGTCGCAGGAGGAGAAATTTTATATATTGTTGTTTTTCATTTAAACTAATAGTTTGTATTTTTCCTGAGGAATGCTGCAGAGTTTGGCTTATAAACCTCTATCAGGTGTTCATCAGTAAAAATTGACTGTAATACCAAACACTAAATGTTCACTAAGAAAAAACTTTAAAAAAGCTAGTTTAGGAGCCAAATCCATTGTCCAGTTTGGACAGGATTCTCCAGAAATGGGTATATAGATACCGACAATGAAAATCTTCCAAGGGCACATATTGGTTGCATTGTAGCAACAGTCCAGCATGTTTAGTCTACAAATGGGACAATGGGCCAATATAGGAATCAGTAGGTATCTCAGGGCACCATCGACCACCTGCAGAGCAGAAGTATCTCTGCTCTGCTTGCTTGGTCCTTAACTGTTTTTATTAGTGAGTTTAATAGCTATGATGTCAGGAAAACATGTAACTGCTAAACTATCCATGGCCATTGCAATGACAATATAAATTAACTAAATTTTCCTAACTCTTTCTTTTCTTCTGATTAAACGTTAGGGGCAGCAAGAGTTCATACAGATGCCCAAAACAAATAGTGGATAGAGTGGGAATGCATGACAGTTGAAATAAGGCAATGTGCAATAAATAGAAATGATTGTTTGGATTTAGTCTTCAACAATAAAAAAAATAAAAACAATAAAATCCTCAAAAAGCCAATTTTTTTTACTTTAATTTGACATACAGGGGTTGGACAATGAAACTGAAACACCTGGTTTTAGACCACAATAATTTATTAGTATGGTGTAGGGCCTCCTTTTGCGGCCAATACAGCGTCAATTCGTCTTGGGAATGACATATACAAGTCCTGCACAGTGGTCAGAGGGATGTTAAGCGATTCTTCTTGCAGGATAGTGGCCAGGTCACTACGTGATACTGGTGGAGGAAAACATTTCCTGACTCGCTCCTCCAAAACATCCCAAAGTGGCTCAATAATATTTAGATCTGGTGACTGTGCAGGCCATGGGAGATGTTCAACTTCACTTTCATGTTCATCAAACCAATCTTTCACCAGTCTTGCTGTGTGTAATGGTGCATTGTCATCCTGATACACGGCACCGCCTTCAGGATACAATGTTTGAACCATTGGATGCACATGGTCCTCAAGAATGGTTCGGTAGTCCTTGGCAGTGACGCGCCCATCTAGCACAAGTATTGGGCCAAGGGAATGCCGTGATATGGCAGCCCAAACCATCATTGATCCACCCCCATGCTTCACTCTGGGCATGCAACAGTCTGGGTGGTACGCTTCTTTGGGGCTTCTCCACACCGTAACTCTCCCGGATGTGAGGAAAACAGTAAAGGTGGACTCATCAGAAAACAATACATGCTTCACATTGTCCACAGCCCAAGATTTGCGCTCCTTGCACCATTGAAACCGATGTTTGGCATTGGCATGAGTGACCAAAGGTTTGGCTATAGCAGCCCGGCCGTGTATATTGACCCTGTGGAGCTCCCGACGGACAGTTCTGGTGGAAACAGGAGAGTTGAGGTGCACATTTAATTCTGCCGGGATTTGGGCAGCCGTGGTTTTATGTTTTTTGGATACAATCCGGGTTAGCACCCGAACATCCCTTTCAGACAGCTTCCTCTTGCATCCACAGTTAATCCTGTTGGATGTGGTTCGTCCTTCTTGGTGGTATGCTGACATTACCCTGGATACCGTGGCTCTTGATACATCACAAAGACTTGCTGTCTTGGTCACAGATGCGCCAGCAAGACGTGCACCAACAATTTGTCCTCTTTTGAACTCTGGTATGTCACCCATAATGTTTTGTGCATTTCAATACTTTGAGCAAAACTGTGCTCTTACCCTGATAATTGAACCTTCACACTCTGCTCTTACTGGTGCAATGTGCAATCAATGAAGACTGGCTACCAGGTTGGTCCAATTTAGCCATGAAACCTCCCACACTAAAATGACAGGTGTTTCAGTTTCATTGTCCAACCCCTGTAGTTGGCGTTGCACGTACATTCTTATTGTGTTGTCTTGTCATGTTAATGAAAGCTTACATGAAACAATGATTAACCTTGTCTCCATAACAGTTCTCTTAACAATAAAACACACTTTTATACCTGAAAGCACTTACAGTTGTAAATGGCTCTGCTAGCATGGCAGCCTGGCCTGTGCTTTACATGCTACAGCATTGAAAGTCGACGCAGTAGAAATATTTTCCTACAGCATCATGTTTTTCTATTGCATACAGGTTATATGTCAAGATGCAAAGATTTTCCTTCCTTACATAAAGTTACTCTGACTTGCATAGAAGGGGTCTGGGTGAGATTTGATTTCTAGTTTGTCTTGCACTGAGAGTCTGCTGCTCCAGAGTTGCCCTCTGGTAGCTTTCTAAATTGTACACTGGACTGTTGGACCCACAGAGGTAATCAAATTGTAGCATAATTATGAAACTGAAAAGAAAACTTAATTGAAATGTTAAAGACATTTCCATCCAGTTTGACAGCTTCCTCCAGTTTCTTGTTAAAACTTGTCTCGGTAACTGTATTTTTGCTGTCTTTTATTTTGATTTGGGGAGACAAACTTGTCATCTGTGCGCCCACTGTCCACCCACCCCCATCCTTAGCCCCCTGCCCCTAACCTTCTGCCCTCCCAACAAATTTTGCACACACACATAAACTCACTCTGGCCATATGGTACAGTTGGCGCCCAAAAGCAGCCGGACCCATTCCCAGGGCAGGAGGTGAGGGTCCCTACAGTCTGCACAGAGTGTACCATTGCATGTTCGCCTCCTCGAGGGCTGAAGCCTCGGCCAGCCTGCTGCATCAGTGATCTCTGACTTATTTATTTTTCCTGCACTTGTCCCGACGGACTGCATCCCATCTGAGCTACATGGTCGGAAGCAGAGGACTATAAAGTCCTTGGAGTCGTGTTTGTGAACTGTTTCACCCTGAGAAAACCTCACTGTGAATGCATGTTGCGTGTATCCAAAACCATGCAAAAGTGTTCATCATGATGACTTTATCCTTGGACCTGAGGTTGAAAATGTATCAGATTCTCTGCAGCAGAATGAATTCTTATCCTTCTGCAGCATTAGAGTGACTACACAACAGGTAGTTTCAGCCAAACAATACGACTTGTCAAAGAAACCGTCCTACTGCGCAGGTTTCATTATGCATGGCAACCAATAAGCTGCTCTTAGCTTTCTGGTTGCCATGTGAACTCATGATAATCAGTCGGCCAGGTAGGGATCATGCTTCTGTTTTCTTGTCAGTTCTCTGTGTGCAGCTTTTGGAAAAAGCCTCAGAGTGTTTTAATGCAACGAGAGCCGATAGGTGGCTCATTATTCCTGTCATTTATTGTCACTGGTAGGAGATGACTTTGGTTACATCTCCTTTGTTGTGTTGCATCAAAGGGAAATAAGAGCCTTCAAATACCCTCTTAGAAATATAGACTGCTTTATGTTTCCAGTTGCACTCATTTAAAATCAAAGAGGTAAAATTGTGCAATTTATTACAGAGCTATAACTCATATTTTGTTAGATGTAGCCCATCAAGAAGCTTTTCAGCATGAACCTTAACAGAAGGAGCCACTATATGAATGTGTTTTATGCGTTTTTGTTAAGTATAGAACATTGAATTACCCCCTGTTTATGTTTGCATCTGAAAGTCTGTGCAAAACAGTGAAGGCCAGAATCAAGCCAAGGGTGGAAGTTGTTTTTCTGCCCCCTGTGGTGAGTCTGGGGCTGCGTGTGTGGACGCCTGGGGCAGCCTGGGGCCAATGGAGGGAGCCTGGGGAGCAGAGGAAAGGAGGAAAGAGGTTCGAGTGGAATGGAGGGATAGAAGGTCAGCAGGGGTCTTCCAGGGAAAGGTGCCCGTCTGGGCTGAGGGCCAACCAAAAAGGTGGGAAGGAAAGTTGGATGGATCGGGAGGTACGCAGAGAAAGGAGGATTAAAATAAGATTAAGATTGACACATTTTAAATTGCTTTCTTGAACTTAAAAGGTAGAGGTTAGACTTTCCTTCATTCAATTCAGCTTAATTGTTACCTTTGAAATTGTGCATTGCATGTTTACAATATTATTCGTTTAGGTGGCTAATTGAGATGTTGCAGCACATAGCTGCAGGTTGTAGGCAGTTTTAACTCTTGTAGTGGCAGCGCTGGGATGTGAAAATCTTTTTGCTGCAACCAGCTGAGCTCCTTTGATTCAAACCTCAAAGCAACAGAGAGGAAGCATGACATAGATAGGCTGTTTCCATTCCTGGCGCTTTGCAGACATTGTTATCCTGGTATTCCACTTCGTCTTTAGGCTGGCACTTCTGCAAACATGGAAAGATGATGCAATCTTCAGAATATATTTTTTTTGAAGTTCCTGCCTTGCAAACATACCTGGCCTTGCCAAGGTATTCACACCCCTGGAATATTTCCAGTTTTTGTCTCATTACAACAAAGCTTAGTTTATTTTTGTTGGGTTTTATGTGATAGACCAACAAAGGTAGTACATCATTGGGAAGTGGAAGGAAAACAATACATGGCTTAATTTTACTTTAGTTTTCAAACAAAAATCTAAAAACATCTTACAAATGCCACGTACATTTGTATGTTACTTTCATACCCCTAAAGAAAATGCAGTGCAATAAATTCCCTTCAGCATTCTCTTAATGAGCAATCAGTTGTGTGTAATTCAGTATAAATCCAGCTGTTCCCTAAAGGCCTCAGAGGTTTGTTAGAGAACATTAGAGAACAAACAGCATCATAAATATCAACAAGTGCAGACAGGTCAGGGAGAAGGTTCTCAGAAAGTCTAAATCAGGGTTAGGTTCTAGAACAATCACCCAAGGTTTGAACATCTCACAGAGCTCTGTTCAGTCCACCATCTGAACATGGAGAGAGGATGGACCAGCTGCAGACCCTCCAAGACATGGATGTCCACCTAAACTGACAGGAGATCCTTAATCAGAGAAGCACCCAAGATGCCATGGTAACTCTGGAGAAGCTGCAGAGATCCACAGCTCAGGTGGAAGACTATTTCTACAGGACAATTGACTGCACTTAATGTTCATTTTTTAGACATTTAAATTGGCTGTGTGAATGGAGTAATAGAATAAATTTATATGATGAACTAATATTAACTGTGTGTGGGTTTAATGTTACATTAATACTTTATACATTTTTGTTGTATTTGTTTGTGAATAAATCTCCTATTTTATCTACTTTAAAGGCTACAGATGGAATTTAGCCAGTGAGATTATTGTTTCTGTAACTGGTAATGAATAAATTAACTCGTAGTCATCCACTAATCTGACCTTTATGGAAGACCGGTAACTAGAAAGCCATTGTTGAGTGAAAGCTTTAGAAGTTCTCACCATCATCACTGTGAAACATGGTGGTGGCAGCATCATGCTGTGGAATGCTTTTGTTCAGGAGGGACAGCATGATGCTGGTCAGAGTTGATGGGAAGATGGATGGAGACAAATCCAGGAAAATCCTGGAAAAAAACCTGTTGGAGGCTGCAGAAAACGTAAGACTAAGGTGGAAGTTCACCTTCCAGCAAAACAACCACCCTAAACATGGAGCCAAAGGTACAATGGGATGGTTCATATCAAAACATGTCAGTGTGCTAGAATGGCCTAGTAAACGTCCAAACGTAAACCTGATTGAGAATCTATAGAAAGACTTGAAAACTGATGTGAACAGATCTTAAGATATTTTGCAAAAAGAATAGGCAAAAAGTTTCAGTCTTTAGATGTGTGAAGCTGGTGGAGACAAACTGCAAGAGTCGCTGCTGCAACTGCAGCAAACTGTGATTCTACTGCGTATTGATGAAGGCAATCTCAATGCACTTGATCAGTTGTTTATTTAAAAAAATGTTGAAAGCCATGTATGATTTCTTCAACTTCACAAATATGCACTAGGTTTGTTTTGGACTAGCTCATAAAATCTCAGTAAAACACACAAGGGTTTTTGGTTGCAATGCGACAAAGTGTGAAAAGTAATTTCATCGAGTGTGACAGCCATAACAAACATGTCAAGTTTTGACGGGTTGGCAGGAGGAACTAAAAGAGGGATTGATCAACGTTTGTGAGGGCTGTTTCCTCTACGTGTTGCCTCGCAGTCTGGCCTATTAGAGGCTCGCTCAGCGTGTGTGTGTCGTTTCAGGTAGACACAGGCGGTCTTTTTGTTTTTATTCCTGCCGACCCCTGGCTCTCTCTTCTTCTCCCCTCTTTCATCCCCCCTATCTTGTGCCTCTTTCTCCGAGTTCAGAGTCCGTCCATCTGGAGTGTATCACTCTCTTTCCCCACCAACACACCCCCGCCGCCGCCGCCGCCGCCGCCGCCGCCCCCCACCCGGTCCCATCCACGCAGAGACAACAGGGGTGAAGGCCTTCACCAGTAGGCCAGAAACTGCCGGAGACGTGGAGGGATGGAGGGGAGATGTGGATGCTGTAATGAGTAACAACATGAAAGGTGGCGAAGGGAGGGAGTGGAAGAGAGATGGAGACAGAAGAGTGGAGGGACTGCTGAGGACAGAGGGAAGGATGTGGAAGGAGAAGATAAAGCGGGAGAGGAGCAGTTGAGTACCCGTGGTCAGCTCCGTTTTCATTCGCCAAAGAAGAACAGAAACAGGAGGAGGAGGAACAGCGTGTATCAGCGTTCGGATGCTCCAGCCCATTTCCCTTTTTTTCCCCAACTCTGTCTCCTCTCCTGTTAAACCAGCCGTCTTCATCGTCAGCTCTCCTCCTGGAGGACCCTTCTCTAATTTAACTTTTCATTGAAATTTTCTCTGCTCCCCATCCTCCCAGTCCTCCAGTTTCTCCCAGTTTACCATCCGGCCTTTTCTTGCCAGGTCCCCTTGTGGCCAACTGACAAAGGCGCCGTTAAAAAGCCGTGTGATCCTCCATTTTAGCGCCAGCCACGCTAGTCAGAGGATTAGGCCTCTTTAATGACGCTAATCTCTCTCCCCTCCAACCCACACACCCCCACCATCGAAAAGAGATTTTTTTTCTCTCGTGCTCAAATCAAATCTCTGCGGCGGTGTTGTCGCCGCTGTCTCTTCACCCCACTTTCTCACCTCAGAAACCTTTAACTTCCAGGCTCTTCTCTTTTTGTATCAAGTCTTTAGGAATTTCAACTATCATTCCTCTAACTCTGTCTATGAATACAGCTGGAGCATTTGGGAAGGAGTAGCACCTGTGTTTGACTCAGTCACCTCTCTGGAGCTTATAACTTCCATCCTTTCATGCAGCCTGCAGGGGGTGTCTGGATCGGCCTTTTATAGGCACTCTGTATTGTTACACCACATTTACACTGTAAAGATGCTTCTTTTATTGGTTTAATTTTGGAGCTACAAAGTACCGTCTGAAGTCAACTCTGTGATCTGTTGAGACCCGCTCAGCATCAATAATTCTCAGCAGTCGTTTTCTGTATCAGTTTTTCATTTTTTCACATCGCTGTGAAGAAACGTTCTTTCCACCATTGCCTCCTCTCTTTGAGGTTTGCAGATATTTAATTCTGCACAGCTCATTGAAGGTCCCACTGCAGCATTCAATCAGGTTTAGGTCTAGACTGGGTCATTGCAGCTCCTGGATTTTCTTTTTGCACGCACTGTAGATTTCCTGGTGTATTTGTGATCTTTGTCCTGTTAGCCCAGTTTGGACCAACCTTTAGCTGCTAGACAGATGGCCTCATTGCCTCAAAGGTGATATTTAGAAAAACAGGCAATAGCGCCACTGTTTAACTTCTAGGACCTAAAGGATCTGCTGCTAACATCTTGGTGCCAGATACCACAACACACCTTCAAGGTACCAGTGGAATCCATGGAAACTTTGGGTCAGGGCTGTTTTGGCATCAAAAGGAGAACCAACACAGCATTAGGCAGGTGATGATAATGTTATGCCAGATTTCTATATGTTTAACAATTGCAAAACAACCCCAAATCATCAACCCTCCACCACCGTGCTCGATAGGCGGAATGAGAGCTGGTTTGGCATCAAAATGATCAGCAGCACACTATTAGGCAGGTGGTCATAATCTTATGCCAGACTTCTATATGTTTACTGTTGAGGTTATGCAACTGAAAAGAAGCCCAAATCACCAACCCTCCACCACCATGCCTGATCACACAGTGAGCAAGGCAGTTGGGCCTTATTGGTGCTTGTTAATTCAATTCAATTCAGTTTTATTTATATAGCGCCAATTCACAACACATGTTGTCTCAAGGCACTTCACAAAGTCAGGTACATACATTCCAATTAATCCTAACAATTGAACAGTGCAGTCGGAGTTAGCTTTTTATTCAAATTGGATAAAAAGTTTTTCTATGTAAGGAAACCCAGCAGATTGCATCCAGTCAGTTACTTGCAGCATTCCCTCCTCCTGGATGAGCATGTAGAGACAGTGGACAGTCACTGGTGTTGACTTTGCAGCAATCCCTCATACTGAGCATGCATGTAGCGACAGTGGAGAGGAAAAACTCCCTTTTAACAGGACGAAACCTCCAGCAGAACCAGAACCAGGCTCAGTGTGAGCGGCCATCTGCCACGACCGACTGGGGGTTTGAGAGAACAGAGCAGAGACACAAAGAGAACAAAGAAGCACTGATCCAGGAGTACTTTCTATGGGAAGGAAAAGTAAATGTTAATGGATGTAGCTCCTTTAGTGGTTTTACCTAGAAAGAAAGAACAGATAAACTCTGAGCCAGTTTTCAAGGTTAGAGTCTGAAAGAGAGCACATAGAGTTAGTCACAGTAGAAGCTCAGCCAGTAGCCATGTCTAGGAGACAGAAAGGGTTAAACACTGAAAGACAGGGCCATGTGGATCATCGGTAGAGGGTGAGCATTAGGTTGTTGCCAGCAGAAGCTTGGACGATTCCCCTCTCCAGAAAGGTGTCACAGGTAGACACAGAGTCAGGCCAGGTGTAACATCTAGGAAGAGAAAAGAGAGAACAAGGTTAAAAGCTGAAATGACAGCAAACAATGCAAAATTGGAGAGTAGTGTGAGAATGTAGTGAAGAGGGTGAAAGTGGTCATTATGTCCTTCAGCAGCCTAAGCCTATAGCAGCATAACTACACAGATAGTTTCAGTTCAGATTATTTAGTTAAACGGCGCTTATTTACAACAATGTCGTCTCAAGGAACCTCACAAAGGGTCCCACTGATGGTCATTGTTATACTAAAAACCACAAGGATTGGGATACCTCCCTCTGTCAGACTGATTATAACCATTGGAAAAGAGAAGGGGTCATACAGGTAGCAGAAATGGAGGGTGTGTTTGCATCTCAACCATAACTGAGCCGGTTTAGGCTAAACCTGACTCCCCCTTACTCCATCCAACAGGGAGGGAAGAAGACGGAGGTAAAAAATAAGGAAGATATCTCAGGATAACCTAAGCCACTCTATAACTAACTATAAGCTTTATCTTTTAAGCTTTATCAAAAAGGAAAGTTTTAAGCCTAGCCTTAAAAGTAGACAGGGTGTCTGCCTCACGGACTAAAACTGGGAGCTGGTTCCACAGGAGAGGAGCCTGATAACTAAAGGATCTGCCTCCCATTCTACTTCTAGAGACTCTAGGAACCACCAGTAAACCTGCAGTCTGAGAACAAAGTGCCCTGTTAGGAACATATGGACCAATCAGATCTCTGATGTATGATGGAGCTAGATCATTAAGGGCTTTATATGTGAGGAGGAGGATTTTAAATTCTATTCTGGATTTAACAGGGAGCCAATGAAGGGAAGCTAAAATAGGAGAAATATGATCTCTCTTTTTAATTTTCATCAGAACTCTTGCTGCAGCCTTTTGGATCAGCTTAAGGCTTTTAACTGCATTTTGTGAACATCCTGATAGTAACAAATTACAATAGTCCAGCCTTGAAGTAACAAATGCATGGACTAGTTTTTCAGCGTCACTCCTGGATAGGATATTTCTAATTTTGGCAATGTTCTGGAGATGAAAGAAGGAAATCCTAGAAACCTGTTTAATATGGGATTTAAATGTTAAAGTTAATACATTTTAGTGCCTTGCTTTAAGGTCTGTTGTCTGTATTCTTTTAGTCAGATGTTTAGGCTCAGTCCCCCTGCAGAGCTATATTTGCTCATCCTAATGCCTGCATTTCACCCACCATATTTTCATAAAACAAATCTGTTTTCATCCTCTCTCTGCTAGCTATAATCCAGTGTAAACATACAGAAGGTTCCCAGGCTGGTGCTATGTTTCCACTGAAACTTGTCTGCTTCTCTTGTGTTTAATCTGACTTTTCCCCCCTTTCTCCATCCTGTCACTCCTGGTGTCCCTCCTGTATTTGTTTCTGGCTTCACTCATGTGCCTCGGAGATAAAGTAGGTGAAAAAACGTCCCTTTTCGATGCTGCTGTCCTTTACATTTTCCAGGCGAATGTTAAATAGCCTCACCCTGCTGCTTCGGAGAGCACAAAGAGCAACAGAACAATATCAAACATAATTCTGCCCACTCTTTTGTTGCATCAAATTAATTTTGAAGTGTCTATTAAAGAAGCTGTGGCCTTTCTGTCGCCTCTGTGAACGACTACGCAGGAGGGGGAAGAAAAAAAGGAAAAAGAGCAGTGCATAATCTCGTATGTCTGACAGATAAAGGGAGCGCGTATCGCCATCTTTCCGCTCTGTTCTCCTCATCTCCTAATCGCTTTTCTGACGTTTCAATCTGCCAAGGCCCTAATGAAAATATGATGAGGCGGATCTGCGGTCCTGGGGGACGGAGGGGAGGGAAGGAGCGAGGGATGGCTGCAGAGGGAGGATGAAGGGAGAGAAAATACACTCTGTCCTTATTTCTGGGCTCCGGTGGGGATACATAGTTCTTGGAGCTTTTTATTTAGATGTTGCCTCTGCAGGAGTGCTTCTCTCTCTCTCGTTTTAATTTTCTCTCTTTACCTCTGCCATCCTCATTTTTTTATGTGTATTTATGTATGAATGTTTGTGTGTGACCAGGATAAATGTGTTTATTTTTTGATTGTCATTTTTTTTCCCCTCATATAAACTCCCACAGGCTTCTCCCATTTGCCTTCCAAGAAAGATGAGACTTCCCCTTAATCATCCCACTTCGCCCTGTTTTACCCCCACTTTCCTCTTCTAAGCTCACCAGTGTCTTTCTTTCCAATCCTGTAGCTGTGTGTAAAAGTATGCCTTCTTGTGCAACCTTCTTCACCCAGACGGTGACGACGACCCTGCCGGCCTGTCCTGGGTGCCCTCCTCGCCCTCTAGCAAGGACGTGGCGTCGCCCTCCCAGATGCCCGACGGCTGCTGCGACCTCGGCACGGCCACTGGAGGCGAGGAGGAGGGAGGCGCCGGCCTGCCGTATCCCTGCCAGTTCTGTGACAAATCCTTCAGGTATCTCCCCAACGTTCCACCACATCTGGATGGTTTAGCTGCACCCTCAGATCCTGCTCATGAATATCTGGGCGCTCATAAATAAACTTCAGCCTCGGTATTATTTCCATAATAAAGTGGAACGCTAAGGCAACAGTAAAGGGAATGAGGTGAATACATTTCTCACCAACCTCTCTGGGGACTCAGTCAAGAGCCATTTTAAGAACAGCTGTCTTACACACACTCCAGAGTCGTCATCATTATTATTCACTGTATTAATGGTTCTGGCGAGCTGTTCGCCCTCTCACCTCCTCCTGTCATTCTTCCACATTCATTCCCCTGTTCCTTGCAAAAGTATTTACACCCCTTTAACTCCTTCCAGATTTAATTGCGTTACAGCCGCAAACTTCAATGGATATCACCGGGATTTAATGTGAAAGACAAACACAAGCAGCCCCCTTTTTCCAGATACCCCTAAAGAAAGTCCAGTACAAATTTATTCACAGCCGTTCTGTGAACATAGAAACATTTAAAGCAGAGTCAGGTCATCAAACCATTTCCCAAGCTTTAAACATCTCACAGAGGACTGACACAACGGCAAACCTGCCAAGACATGTACAAAGAAGCAGCCAAGAGACTCATGGGAACTCTGGAGGATCCTCAGCTCAGGTGGAAAAATCAGTCTACAGGACTGTTATTAGATGTGCACTCCATAAACCTTTCCTTTATGAAAGACTGAGAAGATCAAAGCTATGGTTGAAAAAAAGCCAGAAGAGTTCCTATTCGCAGAGTCCCACAAGCCTTGCAGGGGACACGACAAACACGTGGAAGAAGGCACTCTGGTCAGATGACACTGAAATTCAACTTTTTTGCCTGCAAGCAAAACGATAAAAACTAATGCTGCAGATCGTCCTGGGCTCACCATTCCCACGGTGAAACATGGTGGTGGCACCAGCATGGCATCATGCTGTGGGAATACGTTTATTCAGCAGACACGGGCAGGCTGGTGCTGCCACTGATGTTCAATGGGATTTAGATCTGGACTTTGACTGGGCCATTTTAATACATAAAGAGAGCTAAAATTGTGCCATTTATTCAGGAGCTGCAGTTTATTTGAGATGTCCTGCTAGAAGATGGTTATTCTCCTTAGTCTCAAGTTATTTGCAGCCTCTCCCCAGCTTAATGTTTACTTAAAATACATCCACATGTTTGCCTTTATTCAACTAAAATGTTGAGAATTATCCTATCAGAGGCTTGCAAAGCCATAACATCATCATCTGGGATCTCCTTAGTTGTTTAAAGGGATAATAATCTTAGTGTATGTAAACCTTTGAATTTGAAGAACGTTAAAGTATTTTAATAAATCTCTAATTATCCTTGTATTTTGAAAATATAGATAATTTTGGTGATCCTGACCTGACGTGATTTATCTCACTGTCTCACAGTGAAAAGAAAAGATTATTTTCTATGTAGTGTATGAAAATATCTGGTTTTAGCTGTATAAACACACAGTTTTCATGTGGTCACATTTTCTGGTTCAGCTATTAATGTATAAAAGTGTTTTCATATTTGGCTTTATGAAACCCCACTGAAATAGCTTCTGGCTCTGACCACTTTCAGCCGCCTGAGCTACCTGAAGCGACACGAGCAGATCCACAGCGACAAGCTGCCTTTCAAGTGCACCTTCTGCAGCCGCCTGTTTAAACACAAGAGGAGCAGAGACCGCCACGTGAAACTCCACACAGGTATGTTCAACCATCTCTGCAGCTCCTCGCTACCCTGGATTATTTTCCATTTAGCCTATGTTTCTTCACTCATTGGTTGACGTTGACCACTTGACACCGGTGGCTTGTTCTGGTGCATGTTTGGTTTTGAGATGAGATGCTAAAATGTGGAAAATATCTAAACAAATATAAGATTTCCTGGTAATAGAGGTTTTTTTTGGTAGCAATAAGGAATTTTAACTAGCCCTGTCCAAGATTTACATCCTGAAACTGTCTGGAATTTACAGGTTACTTTTCAAAAAGTATGTCTCTGTCTGGAGCTTGCAGTTACTTTCTAGAGCTTTGACTAACTTTAAGGTTACTTTCCCAGAATTTAAAAGATGCTTTCTATTATTTAAAGGATGCACTTTGTAAAGTATAGATTAATTTCCTTACTGGTTACTTTCTGTAAACGTACACTCACCGGCCACTTTATGAGGTACACCTTGTTGGTACCGGGTTGGACCCCTTTTGCCTTCAGAACTGCCTTAATCCTTCATGGCATAGATTCAACAAGGTACTGGAAACATTCCTCAGAGAGTTTGGTCCATATTGACATGATAGCATCACACAGATGCTGCAGATTTGTCAGCTGCACATCCATGATGCGAATCTCCTGTTCCACCACAACCCAAAGGTGCTCTATTGGATGAGATCTGGTGACTGGAGGTCATTTGAGTCCAGTGAACTAGTTGTCATGTTCAAGAAACCAGTCTGAGATGATTCGTGCTTTATGACATGGCACGTTATCCTGCTGGAAGTAACCATCAGAAGATGGGTACACTGTGGTCATAAAGGGATGGACATGGTCAGCAACAATACTCAGGTAGGTTGTGGCATTGACACGATGCTCAATTGGTACTAAGGGGCCCAAAGTGTGCCAAGAAAATATCCCCCACACCATTACACCACCACCAGCCTGAACCATTGATACAAGGCAGGATGGATCCATGCTTTCATGTTGTTGATGCCAAATTCTGACTCTACCATCCGAATGTCGCAGCACAAATCGAGACTCATCAGACCAGGCAACGTTTTTCCATCTTCTGTTGTCCAATTTTGGTGAGCCTGTGTGAATTGTAGCCTCAGTTTCCTGTTCTTAGCTGACAGGAGTGGCCCCCTGGTGTGGTCTTCTGCTGCTGTAGCCCATCCACCTCAAGGTTCGACATGTTGTGCGTTCAGAGATGGTCCTCTGCATGCCTTGGTTGTAACGAGTGGTTATTTGAGTTACTGTTGCCTTTCTATCAGCTTGAACCAGTCTGGCCATTCTCCTCTGACCTCTGACATCAACAAGGCATTTGCACCCACAGAACTGCCGCTCACTGGATATTTTCTCTTTTTCGGACCATTCTCTGTAAACCCTAGAGATGGTAGTGCGTGAAAATCCCAGTAGATCAGCAGTTTCAGAAATACTCAGACCAGCCCGTCTGGCACCAACAACCATGCTACGTTCAAAGTCATTTAAATCACCTTTCTACCCCGTTCTGATGCTCGGTTTGAACAGCAGCAGATCATCTTGACCATGTCTACATGTCTAAATGCATCGAGTTGCTGCCATGTGATTGGCTAATTAGAAATTTGCGTTAATGAGCAGCTGGACAGGTGTACCTAATAAAATGGCCGGTGAGTGTATATCGTGCCTTATAGGAACAAGGTTACTTTCTGGGACTTTTCTAGAACCTACAGGTTTGTTTTTTGAAGTTACAATTGAAATGCAACTAAAAGTTGCATTCAATTTTTGGAACTTGTGTTACAGTTGTAACCTACTTTCCCGTAACTTACTGGGTACTTTGTGGAACTTACTGGTTAGTTTCACTGAACTAATAGAATATATCTTTACAGACGATACACTTTACTTTCTGGTACATTCTGGGAGTCATAGAAAACTATCCTGGTTGCTACATTTTTCTATCCCAGAACTCAAAGGTTACTTTACAGAACTCACTAGTTCATTGAGCCAGAACCAGCTCCATTTCAGGGCTGAACCAGCTGGGATTATTTAACTGGATGTTAATAAGATTTGTGTCAGATTGTAGTACCTGATTCTTGATATCAGATGTCATATAGAAACTGAGGATGCCTTGGTAGTTATTTAGCTTTTTTATTAAACTTCAACGAACTTATTAACCGGGAATCTTTAATCTTTGTCGCCTGCAGGAGATAAGAAGTATAGCTGCCAGGAATGTGAAGCTGCGTTTTCTCGCTCCGATCACCTTAAGATCCATCTCAAAACGCACAGGTAACAGCATCTGAACTGTTAAAAATCTCAGTTAAAAATGTGAATTTTCTTTTCTTCAGTCTGATTTGTGTCTTATTGAATTCCCCCTAACTAGCTCCAGCAAACCATTTAAATGCTCAGTGTGCAAACGAGGCTTCTCCTCCACCTCGTCACTGCAGAGCCACATGCAGGTAAAGTAGTTTCAATGATTTGCTCCTTTGGGCTTTATTCCGAAGCTAATGGATTAGTATACATTGAAATCTTGGGATGTCCTTCTTTTCATCTCGGGCACTATGTGACCTTGCAGGCCCACCGTAAGAACAGAGAGCATCTTGCGCTGAGAAGCGAAAAGGATGGCGGGAAAAAAGGAACAGGAGATGTCGACCTGGAGCAGGATCTGTACATGTGCGATTACTGCGAGGAGACGTTCAGCCAGACGGACGAGCTGGAAAAACACGTCCTGACCCGACACCCACAGCTGTCTGACCGAGCCGACCTGCAGTGCATCCACTGTCCGGAGATCTTTCTGGACGAGGCTTCCCTGCTTACGCATATTGAAACGCAGCATGCCAACCAGAAACACAAGTAACAGTGGAGCTTAGCATTATAAAGGTTTCTGACCTCTGGAATGCTGGAGCTGACCTTTGTTTTGGTTCTTCCAGATGTCCTGTCTGTTCAGAGCAGTTCCCATCTGTGGAGGACGTCTACTGTCACCTTGACAGTCACCGCCAGCCTGACTCCTCTAACCACAGTGCTGCCAGTCCAGATCCTCCACTTGGAAGTGTGGCCTCGATGAGCTCGGCCACTCCGGACTCCAGCGCCAGTCTGGAGAGAGGCTCCACCCCTGACTCTACCCTTAAGCACAGTCAGAGCGGCGAACGAGGCCGCAGGAGAGGCGCCGATTCCGGGGAGGACGGGGGGATAAGTATGGCCCATCAAGGTATGGTCAGCTATAATCAGAGAGGCTACAGGGATGGTTTACATAGTTTTTAACGGAGATGGAGATATGTGTTCAATAAGTTGTCTGCGGTGGATAGCAGCTACAGTTTGGAGATTTTGGGAGAGATAAAGGCTACAGTTCGCACTTTATTTTCTATTGTTTTAGCAATTAAAAAGGCTTAAGTTGTTTCAGAGTCCAGTGCAGGGAGAAACTGACTGCTTATGCATACTTATCAGAACCTCACTTTAAAAGTGAATAATTGCTAAAAACATCTTTCTGCAAATTAGCAACACTGTTAATAGTACAATGTCCAGTACTGGTTTCTGCAGGCTCAGGAGGGAGTTGGACTAAAGTGACGTATTCCTGCCCTTACTGCTCTAAGAGAGACTTCCACAGCCTGGCCGTGTTGGAGATCCATCTGAAGACCATTCATGCAGACAAGCCACAGCAAAGCCACACCTGCCAGCTCTGCTTGGAAACTCTGCCGACGCTCTACAACCTCAACGAGCATGTGCGAAAGGCCCACCGCGCCAGCGGAGGGAGCGTCAGCTCAGCAGCCGCAGCAGCAGCTTTCCCTCTGCTCCAGTTCACAAACGTCACGGCGTTTCACTGCAACTACTGTCCGGACATGTTCGGGGACATCAACTCCCTGCAGGAGCACATCCGAGTTTCCCACTGCCTGCCGGGTGGGATCATGGCAGGATCCACTACACTAGGTCGGTTCAGACTGAAGCAAATAGCCTCGTTCAGATATATATATTTCTGTTGGTATTACTGGAATCGTTAGTTTGACTAATGACAGATCCTGTACTCAGAAAAAACTTTCCTCTTTTCTTTATTTATAGCTGCCACTTAAATAAAGGAAGAAAAAATCCTGTTTATAAATATAAATAAATACAATTAAAAGAACATTAAATAGCTAATAAAAGAACACCCTAAAAGACAGTTGAAACATATTTTATGTGCTTTTCCTTATATTTCTGAGAGAAATTGACAATGTTTGGAGTTTGCAGTTTGGACAAAGTCTAAAAAATCCTGGCAGAATTATTATTTCTTTTGCAGGTACTTGAAGTAAATTTAAGAGTTTAATTAGTTAAAAAATAACATAAAAAAATGTAAATAAAAATTACAACTAAAAATGTACAAATAACAATTAACCATTGAAAAACACTGGTGTGCTGTTTAATTTAGTTCTTAGCAAGATCTCAGAATTATTCTAACTTAGAATCAATAGGTTTGAGGTTAATATTATGTGGATATCAGAATTAGCCAATAAAAACATGCAGTGAATGTTAATTATTCCTGTAAAATTTAATGTCCCGTCACTGTTTCAGAGGGGAACCATGCCTTCTTCTGCAACCAGTGCTCCATGGGATTCCTAACGGAGTCCTCACTGACGGAGCACATCCAGCAGACGCACTGCACCTTGGCTACCGGCGGGACGGCGTCTGGAGGAGCCGTGGCCAAACTGGAGTCCCCGGTTCTCCAGGCTGCGTCTCAGTCCTTCATGGAGGTGAGAATTAAAACCAGTCCAGGTTTCAACTGTTGGTAAAAATAAAGAAATCTTCCACTACTTTAATTCTGGAGTTTTCTTTTTTGCAGTTGTCTAGAAATGCTGAATTTGAACAGTTTTTTTAGTTTAAAAGGCAGAAGTAAATTCCTCTGTCTTTAAACACATTAGTTGTTTCCTATAAAGAACTGTACATAAAACAAGCCTAATTTCTCCATATTTTCCTCTCAATCAGCCAGACCTCTTGTAATATTTCTCCAGGCTTTCTGATGGTCTTTCAAGTTGTTTTTTTTTACTTTTTCTTTTCTTTCCACTTATTTTCTGTTCTGTCTTTTTATCTGACCATTCCAGCTTTCTTTGGGGAATGTGGTTAAAACAATGAAAAACTGTACAAGTGGAGAAAAAAGAACAAATATCTGCCCTGGAAAATATATCTCCATCTAAATAGCTTTTTTTGGTGATTAAATGTGTTATCCTTTCATAGTTTCAATTAGAGAAATGTAAACTAATTGTGCTTTCTCTAGTTTAGGACCCAGAATGATTCATAGATCAGAGTTAGTTGGCTTAATTAACAAAAAAGAACTACATCAAGCTTGGATACCTAAAGGTCAAGACCCCTTGAAAAGTTACTGACAGTTTAGATGGGAAAAGAAAAAAAATGGTTCACTATTCTTGCACAGCTCTGAAAACAAGCTGTCAAAGCTGTACATCTGATTGTAATTTAAGGAGTG